>NC_068303.1:3448263-3555386 GCF_025860055.1 Xyrauchen texanus
AGCAGAGTGTCATAAACCTCATTTGCTATTTGATTTGTCTGGCAAACGAACAAGTTTCGAAAGCTCTGTGAATTCTAACAACCTCTTTGACCTGTTTCAGGTTCATAAACTTTCTAAAGCACCTGTGCTGCTTACACTTTGAAATCCTGAGAAACGTCACGTGTTATTGGGCTCTGTGCGGATAACCACCACGGAGATGATTAAACGAACACTATTGAGCGAAAACAAACAAACAAACAAACAAAACGAGATTACGATCTGCGGATGGGTACTAACAACAACTCACAGCCACGGGCATCAGTGATGGCAGCCAAAACAAACGAAAGCAAACAGTCGGCTGGGGACGCATGAACAAAACACGCAAAAACAAACACCAGCAACCACAACAATTACTAACCAGGTGGATCTGTAGCCAAAACAACTGTAATTTAGCATGTTAACGCAAAGATTTTGTTTATTTCTGTAAATAAACTAATCATGCCTAGTAAATGGATCCCAATCCACTAAATATTAGTTTTAACCCTCGTAGTGAGCTTGTGCGTTGTATTCTGCTGCTTTGCTGAATGCCGACACCAGTGCCTCTCTCTTTTATTTTATTTTTTACTATGTGCCTTAAGTGATCGCACAGATTTTTGCTCAGGGCCAAATTTGAAGCACGCATCTTTTTGTACATAATATCCCAGAGGTTTGAATTCTCTATGTACACATTTAAAGGTTTAGTCCTCCTTCACTTGACTGTAAGTTATGGTCTGAATAATTTTCTGAATGTGCTTGTTTGAATTCTTCAAGTTATTTCTCATGTAGATATTTTTGGAAGGCAAACATGCCCATATCAGCAGCTATTTGTTTTAATAGACAGATGTTTCCCATGATTGCCAGTGTCTTTATATATACACAGTTGGATCAAAAAGTCTGAGAACACATAACAAATCTGGAACTTTTTTTTTGGTTTGATTTGTTTTCATTTAAATCTGGAAATAAGCAGTTTTATGATTTTAATATAAACACTGTTAGACAATACATGAATCCTTCAGATTCTGTAACTTTTCTAGGTCACTAATTAAGATTAAGATTCAACTTTATTGTCATATGCGGTTGTTTTTGCATATCCCAACTAAGCTGGGGTCAGAGCGCAGGGTCAGCCATGATACAGCGCCCCTGGAGCAAATAGGGTCAAGGGCCTTGCTCAAGGGCCCAACAGTGGTATCTTGGCGGTGCTGGGGCTTGAACCCCCAACCCAGAGCCTTAACCGCTGAGCCACCACTGGCCCTGGTTATAACCATGTTAAGATCAGACTTCCTTGAAACAACAGATGCTCTGTGGAACGTTCTCAAATTCGCAAAATCGTATTCGTTTTTACATGTATACACTAAAAATGTCCAACATACATGAATTTATGGGGATTTATGACATTTACATTTTTTCTTAAAGAAAATTTTCACCTCATCTTAAATTCTGTATTTTGTTTAATAGAAGTCTGTGGGGAAAATAACACTGGTGGAAATACAATTTTTAAAGTTTTTGAAATAAAAGGACTTCTTTGTCTTGCTAAAGCTAATTTCATAGCTAACATTTTATGCATCCTAATACATACATTTAAATTATATTTTCACACTTTTTGCATAATTTGGCAAAATTACATCTTGATTGGAAATGACGTCACCATAAAAATATTTTTTCTTGGAACATCCCATATTTCATCTATTTAGTGACACATTTGTCCACTTGGTGGACAAGTACAATAACTTTTGAAATTTTTTTATTACAAGCAAAATTTTTCGGTTTGGTGGAAATGTGCACAACTGTGGGACATTCTTCAGTTTTGGGGAATATATATATATTTTTTTTAATAATTTTCACAAAATAAATATTGAAATTTAACTCTTTGCTTTCCTATCATTGTTTTAGACATGTCATTTGTATTTTTTGATAGATTTTTAGTTTAATATTGAAAGTCTGGTTCTGGAACAAGACTAAAACTATAACATATAAAATATACACATAAAAAGTATTTTAAAAGTAGCAAAAATAAACGGAGAAGACCTGGTAAAAAAAAAAAAACAAGTCGAAATTGGTTTAATAAAAAGTTAAAGAAACACATCAAATTCAATCAATCTATCAAAATGATGCATTTTTCCTAGCGGTCTCAGACTTTTGGACCCCACTGTATATATCTCTAACTCTGTTCTATCAGTGCCCTTCCAACCAGCAGTGCCTAACCTTACCTTTGAACTTACCATGGTTGCAATTGTGTCGAGCACATTCAGAAAGGTAACAATTGTATTTTGGCCAAGCAGAACAGTTTCCACCCGACGCTGAGCGTGTAGTCCAAATACCTGAAGAAGACTTTGAGATATCACCAAACCAACGGCGCAAGAGGTCACTGCCTGAGACGGGATCCATAAGGATAGCCTAGTAAAAGGGGGGAGTTCATTGGCGATGTGTTTGTTGACGTTCCGTTGGCCTGTAAAGATAATTGTGTGACTTCAGCACAGCAGATCGGATGATTATGCGCATAAATCTCGTAATATAACCTCAAAGCTTTCTGTCTGTCCACTTGTACTCCATTGCTTGTAAAATAGCATTAAATATTTGTTCGATTGGATTCATTTGTCACAGCAGAGTGCAGGTGAAAGGTGTTTGATAATTTATTAACATGGAAGGGTTTCCAAACATCAGCACCTCTTCCAATCATCTGCATATTCACAAATCATCATTTATGTCTCATACGCATTAGTTATCCATTTTTGTCTTCACCTGAAAGGTTGTCTTTTTTTGTAAACATCTGCAGTAAAACATGCCCTCCGTTGCTTTATAATAAATCAAATATTGATCGTGTTGGATGAATGTTTGATTGAACTCACGGCTGATTTTACCAAAGGTGGAATTGCATGTCTGTGGTGTATATTTAGTATATTTTTGTTTCATTTGTAGTTGTTGGTTTTTCTTTTTGTTAATCCAGAATATAGTTGTTGTAATTGTTGTTTTAACAGTATCAAATGCAGTTGGCATTTATGTGCAAAACTATACATGGATATAGTATTGCTTCTTCATGTTTGTAACTGCACATTGTGAATTCCACAGCCTTATTTTCTTATTTATTTCTGAAACAGAGGAGGCATTTTTCAATAAAACTACTGAAAATATTCATTTTGTGTCATTTTTATTTTTTCATAAAGATATGCAAGATATCCACTTTGAGGTCCATATTATAGTGTACTCCTAAAAGTTGGTCAAATAAAATTTTTAGCAGATATGTGGGTCGTGGTCAAATAAGGTTGTCTGAGATGGACGTGTCTTGAACTACTGTGTACGTAAGAATTTGATACAATGTACTTATTATGTATGTACGTATTGTTGCATTGTACTTACATTTAAAGTACCTGCATTTAATACCTAAATACAGGTTTACCTTAAACCTAACTCTACTCCTAAACCTAATCGTACCTCAACAGCAGCAAATACTAATCTTGTGAGAATTTTCCAGAACAACATGTAGTTGCACAATGAATACATTGTATTGTACTGTATGTATTTTAATGTTAGTACATACTAAGATAAAGTGGGACTAGTAAAAGGTATTAAAGTGTACACAACTTAATCATTAAGATAATTAAGATAATATTCAAGGAAAATATATTTTTTACATAAATATCACACTTTTGAGTCTATTAACGTACTCTTATTTGCCCTGAAGAAAATGTGCATTTTATAAAAAATGTAAAATATCAGATTTTTTATTTCACACAGTAATGAACGTCTAAAGGGGTCTTCCTTGATTTTATTTTAATTTTACATTACAACAGAATTGATTGATTGATTAGCCTTTATTGTCTCCTAACGGAGAAATTCATCTTGGGCATTCGAGATAGCAGATGCAACACAATATACATAACACATACATAATTACCTACACATAATTTACCACCTTAAAAAACTAACACACACACCCTATTTGTTGTTGTTCAATATTTTTATAGAGAGTGGTACAAATGAAAATTTAAACCTATTTAGTCTACAGTTTGGTAACCTGTACCTTCTACCTGAGGGCATCATCTCATACTCACTGTAGAGGACATTTTTAAACTCTGTTTCCTCACCGCCTCTTCAAAAAGCTCATTAAGAGTAGTCGGTGGCACTTGTCCAATTATTTTTCCCGCCCTTTTAATCAATGTTTGGAGCTGTGATTTTAGTTTAACTGACAGGTTACCAAACCAGGCTACAATACCATATCGGACAATAGACTCAATAGCTGCCTTATAAAACAGCAACATTATATCCTTGTCAACGCCATGAACTCTTAGTCTTCTTAAGAAATATAGACGCTGACATATTTTTGAGGAAACATACTCCACATGATGTGACCACTGTAACTGTTTGTCTACTTGAATTCCTAAATATTTGTATGTTGTTACTTGTTCAATCAATACTCCTTCAATTAGAATAGGATTTTGATCACCTATAGATCTAGGGTCAAAAATCATTTCTTTGGTTTTATTAACATTAAGGAGCAAGTTATGCTTATTGCACCACTTCACCATCTCCTCTATCTCCTGTGTATAAACACCAATATCTGAATAGTTGTAAAGTAAACTAAGTATGGCCGTATCATCTGAAAATGTAATAATAAAATTATTCCTATTGATAGTTCTGCATTCATTTGTATATAATATAAAAAGTAAAGGCGAACTTACACAGCCTTGAGGGGCACCTGTACTTATGTTAATCATCTCAGAAAGAGTGGAGTTAACTCTCACCTGCTGCTTCCTTCCTGTCAGGAAAGAACCATACCATTTAATAATGAAGGGGTTTACTTCCATCTGATGTAGTTTACTTAACATTATCTGCGGAAGAATACAATTAAATGCAGAACTAAAATCCATAAATAATAAACGAACATAACCTGATGGATTTTCCAAGTGCTTTAAGATGGCGTGTACAGTTGTAACTAAAGCATCATCTGTACCCCTGCCATTATTATAGGCAAATTGGTACGGGTCCAAAAGATGCTGTACCTCACTCCTTGTGAATGGCTACCTGCATGTTGGTTATGCCACGTTACTTTTATTTAGTGAAAATAAATATACATATTTTTTTAAACGTTAATATTTTAAAACACTCATGCAAACTTTTCAACTTTTAATGAATCTATTATTTATTACTGTCTCTGGACAGGTACACCACTTAGACATTTTTGACTTTGAGCCCTTGAAAAAAAATGTCAAAATGACTTTGAACTCAGAAACTGAAAACATGTGCATCATAGCAGAGGTGTATTCAAGTAATACTCAAGTGTGAATTGCATTTTAATGTATATTTTAACAACTTCATCGATCAATTAATGAATGTCACATCATTGGCCCATATGTAAAAATATGACAGTCTTTCTGTAATTTCTGTACAATGATTTTTTTTTTTTTTTTTTTACACAATCCTGTATTTCAAATTCAAAATGTTCGTAATTGTTTCCGAGATGACATAATGATGAAATAATATGATGTGACATAAGGTGGCACAAATTAAAGGCTGTGCAACAAATTTCGCCATGATGTATATAGATCATTTACACTTAATAATCTATCATTTTTTCTCATGTTCTTAAATGTCACGAAAATTATTTCTATCAGAAAGACCCACAGACTGAGTGAAATTTGATGAACATAAAACAGAAAAGTATGTCTCTCTTTGGTGTCTGGCAGTCCAGAAGTTGTACTCGGAACCGTTATATCCTGCTGGAGATAGGAGGCAGGGGTGAGGAGCCTACCCCCCGTACAGGTCAGGACTCAACAGGTGGTGGTGGGGTGGTGGAGACTGCCGTGTTAGCACACTGTGATCGATTGTGAGCAGATTTATAAAGCAATAGCTTACATGTGATTGGCTAAGGGTTACCTAGCTAATGGTGTAATGATGTACACCTGCTAGTCTTCCCGCTAGAACTACGCTGCGCTTACATGTCACAATGCAAACAATCTTAAATGTCCTAAAAATAGGCTTAATTTTTGTTATGCAAAATACAATTCATATTTGATGGTGAAACAAGTCCCAGATGTGTTTAAGACTCATGAGAGTTTGTGAGGTTCAACCAAACGTAATAATACGAAAAATGAATGCGTCTTTTCAAAAACTAAAAAAACTGCCTTTCAGCCATCAGGAATCACTTCAAATTGGGCTGGAAGCTTCTGTTAGGGGCTTCGTTGATTTATGGCCAGAATTGTTGCATAAACGTCCACATTTAATTGTGTCCAGACACACAAATATCTCCAGAGAATGAGTCCACATTGGCCAGATAACTCTTTCAGTGATTTAATGGAGCGTCTGTTGTTTTCCGCAGCGCTGGTCTGGAGTTTAATTTGAAAGGTATGAAGATGGGTCTAATGGTATGACAGTATTCAGTAACACTCTTATGAAAGCAGAGCCTTTGAAGTCCATCCAGATGTACCCTCAAGAGGAATGCATTAGGAGGAGGACGGGATTTTCAATTATGTCAAAATATAAAACACATCAGCAAAGGTTGGCAGTAAAAAACAAAACACATCAAGGGTTGGTGAATATACTGTGCAATGTTAAATGTATGACCATTTTTAATTTGGGGTGAATTATTCCTTTGAAAAGTAAATTAATACCACCAACATAAAATGGACAGAAAAAAAACTGCATTACAGTTCTTCTCAGTCGCTTTGGTAAATTTCTCGAATCATCCTTAACATTTGCAAACCATGTTTATTTCTCGAAACTATTCGTACAAACAGCACCAATGGATTACATGCAAAACCCTGTAACTTGCTCAATATCCTCAAAAGTAAATATTTATGTCAATGAACATATCATTGCCATCAGAATGACAAGTCCATGTGTCATTTGACAAGATAGTCAAAATGCAAAAAGCCATGTTGTCAATACAACAGTGTACTCTGTCAGTATCTCCTGATGTAAAATATGGGTATGGATTTGATGGCAATGACTGATGCACATGGCTGCACTATTACTACAGTTACACATTACTGTATGTGGGATACTGATTGCAAGAGATTGGACAGGATTCACATTTACGCTTTTACTGTTGGTCTGTCAACAAATTACAGAACAATGTCATTGTGTTACAGAAAAGAAAAAGACAAGAGTATTTTACTGCACAAAGGGAAAAAAATACAAAATTAGAAAGGCGAACATAGGAAACACCCCCTGTACATGCAGGACTGTATGGGGGAATCACAGTGCAGTCTTTCTACACCGCCTGTCATCCCGGTCTGTCAGGTATCAACAGATATCTTCCCTTGCAATTCAGTGTGGATGTAATCTTTTGGAATGTCTTATCCAACCTCTGCAGGCGACTGCTGTGATGTCCTCACATGCTGCATCCATGGCTGCCAGCAGGGTCATCTGAGTATGTGGTTGGCAATCATAGACCTTCCACCTTTTCACAGAGATTTATAAAGCCCTTATTACAGGAACAATCCCCCCGGAGCAACCTGTTTTGCTCAAGGACACAATGGTGGTTGCTGGATCGAACCAACAACCTTCTGATTACCAGTTATGTGCTTTAGCCCACTACACAACCACCACTCAATCGGGTTAAGGACTGGGGAATAGGGTGGGAGGAATTCCATCAGCATCCTATAGTGGGTCACAAACCGTTGCCTGATGGTGTTTGAGCAATGGAGACTCATATTAACGCAAAATACCACACACTTTGGTAAATCATCTCGAAATGGACCCCTCTTAACATCAGGGATGAGATCCCTGTAGAGGGTCTCCAAGAAGGTGAGGCCATGCACCTCTGGGCTATTTTAGAGAACTGGTTGATCATTGGTTGATCTAACGCTTCACTCATTCCCCTTCATTAGTGAAAGATTCACATGTTACATTTACATGTATGCATTTGGCAGACGCTTTTATCCAAAGTGACTTACAGTGCACTTATTACAGGGACAATCCCCCCGGAGCAACCTGGAGTTAAGTGCCTTGCTCAAGGACACAATGGTGGTGGCTGTGGGGATCGAACCAGTGACCTTCTGATTACCAGTTATGTACTTTTGCCCACTACGCCACCACCACTCACATGAGAGCAATTCATCAATTCAGGACACATTTATAAAAAAAAAACATCTAATAGAAATGTTTAGAAAAAATGCTTGTCAGATTATGACAACTGGTTCAACCATTTTGCATTTAATGACTTATGCAATGAACTAATGCCTAGATGTTTTGGGGGTAAGACTATTTAACAGAGAACAAGTATAATGGATTTTGATTAACATGACATGAGCAATTGATTATGTAGGAAACAGCAGACAATTGTACATAATCAATTGCATGAATGTACCAAAGCATTGGCAATTTGGAGGTTGAACAAGTAGATTTGAGAATTTCAATTGTGATCTGAGAAATGTACTAAAGCAAATGAGAAAAACTGTAATACTGTATAAACAAAATTGATTCCAAAAAATTAAGATGTAATCGGATAAGTCAAACAAAGTGGTGTTCCACACCATTCAAACAAATCCACATAATTTTTGACTATTCGCTATAAATTAAGAAATATCTTTGAAGATCAAACGATCAATGTAATTTTCAACATGTGTTTGGATAAAGTCCTCATTTCCTGAAATGTATTTTAATTTGTGTAACTTACAAATTAGTTTGCTTAATCTTGCTAGCAGTGTAGGGAACCGTTTACCCAAAAATTAATTTCCTCATTTTGTCTTGCATAAACTCGCATTACTTTTTTTCACAGAACATAAAATGGGATTTTTGAATTATTTTTAGCTTTATAAAAGTAAAACATATGCACTATATTCCAAAACCTCTAAAGCCATATGATATCTTTCTGTAAAGGAACAGACTGAAATTTAAGCTTCTAGTTGAAAACCTTCCACTGCTGCTCTCAAATCTCATTAGTGTATTTGTATATTTAAACTTGATACCTCAATATCAGTAAAACCAAAAAGCCACTGACTCGTTCCGAGTAATGTGTGTCCAAAGACGAGATCCACGCAATTTATTTGTCTCTGAATAATGTCTTTTTTAATACCCTTTCTGTTCTTTTCAGTCAGTTGTTGATCAAAGACAACAAAAAGAAGCATTTAATTCTAAACACACTTAGCACAGATGTGGTAAAAACTATTTACAACTCGTTCATATGCGGTCAACCAAAACACTTCTGTTTTGAACTGCTGGTACACTTAGTGTGCTTTCACACTGCCCCAGCTGGTCTCTGTTCACATCATATTATTTGAGTCCGAACCATGGTCTGATTACGTTATCAATGCGAGAACAGGTGGCAGCTGTTTACCACTGTAACTAGGTAACAACTATAGAAAACATCAGCTTCACTGTGTTATTAAAGTATTCGTGTTTTTGGGTTTAGCACCAAAACTTTGCATGTACATAACGACACTCAGTTTGACTCTCGGGAATGCATTGTATGTGCAATTATGTGATGAATATTACCATTTGTCTGCTGCGAGCCCGTGGATGCGTTGCAAGAGTTATGAGTAATGTAAGCTGCTCTCTGAAGGGGATTTATTTGGAGACAAACAGGTATGAGAAATGCATTATAACCACAATAATTCTACATCATCACAAGCAGTTCACTTGCGCGATTTGGTACGATTTGGGAGGAGACCATGGCGGAGAATAGCATGGTTTTTGAAGTGAATGATGGTCTAATCCATTTTTCTATATGCACCTCCCTTGATATTGCTTGCCGTTTCAGTCACATGCATTTACTTAGATAAGTAACCAATTTATCCATATAGTATTGCTTATATTTTACACAGAGAAACTAGCATGTATTTGACCAAAATTCCATTATCTTCAGCAAGCTGAGTATCATGTATTACAATGTCAATGTTCCCCAAGAAATATGCAATGAAACTGGTGTACTGTTTCCTATTCTCTCTGACAACAAAACACTAGAGTGTGACTTACTCGTAATTACAATTTCAGAAGTGGGAAGCATAAATCCAATAGCGCATGAAGGCAGAATTAGAGTGAATTATAGAGTCATATGGACTTCTTTTATGTCAATTCTACAGTGCTTTTTGCCTTATTGGGAGTTTGACAGCCCCTGGTCACTGTCACTCTTCTAATCATGGTGAGTAAATAATGACGGAATTTAAATTTTTTGGTGTACTATCACTTTAACATAGCAGCCATAAGTATCTGTGCTAAAACATGGCTAACATAACAATGACATTATGCCATACAGCTTCCCAATGGGAATACTGGGCTTTAAGAATTAGGACTCCTTCATGTTGAGTACACTTACGCTCTGGAACATCACACAACTGAAGAAAAAGGCACAAGTCTCAGTAGGGAGCTTTTAACACTCACTAACTGCCGCTTCCCAAACCCAGAGATGGGTACAGGAGAGAAAAAGGAAAGACTAATTGATGCAAAGGCCAAGCATGACTTCATGGAAATATCTTAGGAGAATTCTAGCAGCCAAGAGCATTCGCACAGCCGAAGGGGGTCCACGTGCACCAATTAAATTCACTGTTTGCTTGTCTACATAAATGAGAATCCATTCTGTCCTAATCAACGCACAAGAACACAGAAGATTAATAAAATGCCAATTTTTCCTGCTTCCAACACATGAAATTTAAGCACTGACTGTTCACTTGCTGCCTAACATATCCCTGCCCTTAACAGATGCCATTGTATCGAGTTAATAAATGTGAATCATTTCACCTGTCAGTGGTTTTAATGTTGTGGCTGATCAGTGTATGTTGATGGGTTAAACAGATTTGCACTGCTTTGAGCTGTAGCTTATGGACTCGCCTAATTTTGTCCCGGGACCTATTCGAGCAATAGACACGTTGATTGTAAGTTGATTGTTTCTGACAGTGCTGTTCTCTAAGGATGCAAAAATCAGAGAACATATGAGACTATAATCAATTTTAATATAATGACTTTATGATATATAATGACTCTACATTATGTGACATTACACTGAATGAATAGTGAAGACATACACTGGACACAGCTGGTCTGTAGTCCTCTAGAGTGCTGACGTGCCCAGTCTACAGTCCTGAAACAAAGCAAGAAGCCTTCCAAAGCTTCTCGAGACATTGGCGGGGGAGAACTTGTGCTTCCAGAAGTCTCTGAGGTGAAAGTGAAATGTCTTCAGCTGGATCTATTAGACACCAGAGTCTGAATGGTACAGCTGACACAGCATTCACACTAGATTAGAAGAAATAATGACATGAGTTAAAATGGACAGGCGGATGCTTGCGTATTTGCTAAAATAGAGAGGTGAATTCAATAAGCAGGCAAAAAGCAACATCTTATTCATTAACCACATGCAATCGAGGTGTTAAACCGAGTGTAAACCTGGGTGTGATATGTGCTGAAACAGCACTGTAAAAATGTTATTCAGCACAATTTTGGGGTGTATCTGTGCGCTTTGTTACCTGATTTGCTTTATTCCTTTAGCTAATTTGGGTCTTAAAACAACAGACAGTGTGTGCTTATAAAAGACACTAACCAGTCAGAACAGCTTAGCAACCAGCCAAGGCACCCTTGCAATGCCTAGCAACTAGCAAAAAATCCCAAGCAACACCTAGCATCCAGACAAAAAAAATCCCCTAAATGGCTAGCAGCAAGGCATAAAAATTAGTAATGCTTAGCAAGCTTAAAATAAAAAAAAGC
This sequence comes from Xyrauchen texanus, assembly GCF_025860055.1. Taxonomy (NCBI): domain Eukaryota; kingdom Metazoa; phylum Chordata; class Actinopteri; order Cypriniformes; family Catostomidae; genus Xyrauchen; species Xyrauchen texanus. The sequence goes on from NC_068303.1 coordinate 3,459,916, forward strand.
AATGCCTAACAACAAGTAACAACACCCTAGAGACCACCCAAAGACCCTAGCAACTAGTTAGAACACACTGACAACACCTAGCAACCAGCCAGGACAGCCTAACAATCAGTGACAACACCCCTGCAATGCCTAGCGACAAGCCAAGACCCTAGCAACCAACTAAAACACCCTAACAATGCGAAGCAACCAGCCAAAACAATAGCAACCAGTGACAACACCCAAGAAATGCCTAGTGACCAGTCAAAAATCTTAAAAAAGGCTAGCAGCAAGCCAAAACACCCTAGCAATGCCAAGCAACCAGTGACAATACCCTAGCAATACCTTGTGAACAGTAAAAAAACTAGCAATAACTAACAACTAGCCAGAACAGCCTAACAACCAGTGACAATACCTTGGCAATGCCTAGCGACCAGCCAAAGACCCTAGCAACTAACTAAAACACCCTAACAATATCTAGATGCCAGCCAGAACACTTGCAACCAATGACAACACCCAAGCAATGCCTAGCAACCAGCCAAAAAAATCTTAAAAATGGCAAGCAGCAAGCCATAACACCCTAGCAACCAGCCACAAATCCAGTAACAACACTCTAGCAATGCCTCGAGGCCAGTCAAAGGCCCTAGTAACAAGCTAGAACACACTAGCAATGCCTAACGATCAGTGACAACACCCTAACAATCATAGGCGGAAATCGCGGGGGGGTCGGAGGGGTCAGGACCCCCCCATCTGAGGGTTGTCCCCCCCCTAAAATATAATTAAAATATGTGTAATGTAAATAATATAATGATATATTCTTAAAATAATTGTTTTAAGAAATAAAAGAATACAAATGCAAATGGGGCAACAACAAAAAACCCCTTGGTGTCCCCTTCAAAAATTGCTCTTGAGAATTATATTTAGGCCAAAAGGACCTAGTAACCAGCTAAAACACCGTAACAATGCCCAGCAACCAACCAGAACAGTAGCAAATAGGGGTGTGCAGCGATGCCATTATCTGTATTTGTATATGTATTTGTTCATATGACAAAATTATCTGTATCTCTGTATTCGGATAGAACCGGGTGTGGGTGGGGCTTAAACAGAAGTGTGTTAAAACTAAATGAAATACCCATTTTTAAATATTACTCTTGCATTTATATTTCCTATTAATAAAGTATGCCATGTATATGCCTTTTCATAGTCCCGACAAATAATAGAATAACTGTTCGTGAACTCTCACGGATAACCAAATATTACAAAAGGTTACCACGCACATATTATAGGGTATGACGGGATGTTTTGCTTTATCATTAAACATTTAATGCATGCAGGACATTTTAAAGCCATCCATACTGTTGCACGAATTCGGTCACTTATATCAATTTAAACCATCAGCTTTGTAGACAGCCGGGGTAAACTGCACTTTATCTTTGAAAGTGTTTTGTGAATCAAATGGCTGTTCTCTGTAGTCCTTCAAATAAACGCGCTGCACATGTGAGATGCAGATTCCCTGAGCGCGCACTTGAGAGTCTGTGATCATGCTGCTGTAGTCCAGCAGGCATTCAGCCGAAAACATTTTATTTCACATAAGGCTGACATTTATGTGGATTTATAATAGATATCTAAATATAAAAAAATATATTTATTTAGAGCTCAGGCCCTTTGGGTTTAGAGGCCCCTGGACAATGGACCAATTGGCCCACTGGTTAATCCATCCTTGTGAATACTCTAGAGCATTTAAACCTTTATAGAGCGTTTGAACTTTTTTTTCTTCTCGAAAATAAAGTCTCAACCAGATAATTTCCTTAACCCTTGTGCATCCTTGTGGACATTTTTGGCTTTATCAGTTTTGTTTTTTTGATAACTTTGTCTGTGTTAATGCTAACTGCATACAATTTTCCACAGGTGTGAATTTTTATTGGAATTTTAATATTTCACCCTATTTTCTTTAAAAAAATATTTTTTGCACTAGTTACACAAAATACTCCCTCTTAGCGTCGTTTTGGACAAAAATGGCACATTGAAACCCATTAAAACTGCGATTTTTAATCCCAGTGCCATTTAACTATAAAATTATGCAATCTTGTTTAACATGCTTTCATTATGTTGGCAAGGCTTCAAAATTTACATTTTAAATATTTTTTATCAGATTGTGCCATTTTTTCAGGTTTGGCATATCATCGCTTTTGTTGTTGTTTTCTGCTGTTTTTGGCTTATGCATATTATAGAGCCAATTAGATACATTATGAATATATAATTGTGTGAGTGTGTTGGTATGGATTTCAGAGTGTGGTTTGTATGTGTCTGAGGCTCTAATAATAAAAATAAAAAAAATTCTGTTTAGCATTTATTAAATTGAAAATAATTATAATTATTATATTTTTTATAAAAAACAACAGTGGCATTATGTAAACAAACCGGCGTTTAAAGTGTTAAAATTCTGAAAATAAATGAATGTTTGGTAATTATGATTAGAACTGATGCTGGTTAAAATATAAGTCAGTGAAAGTAGAAAAAATATTATTCTATAATATTTTTATGACACTTTTTGACATGGCCATTTTTGTCCATTATGGACCTAAGTGGTAGCTTTTTTTAAATCTGATACTGCATAAAAAATATGAAAGCATCAAAATGAATGTTGTTGTTAATCATTGACATATCCGAGGCTCTAATAATCAAAGAAAAAAAATTCTGCTTAGCATCTATTAAATTGAAAATAATTACTATTTTTCATTTTTTCCTAAAAAAACAACAGTGGCATTATGTAAACAAATCAGCATTTAAAGGGTTAAAATTCTAAAAATGAATGAATGTTTGGTCATTCTGATTAGAGCTGATGCTGGTTAAAAAAATTATGTCAGTGAAAGTGGAAAAAAATATAAATCTATAATATTTTTATGACAGTTTTTGGACATGGCCATTTTTGTCCATAATGAACCTATGTGTAACTTTTTTTAATTGATGCACAAGGGTTAATCACTAATGTGGTCGTCTTTAAGAGACGGATAGACGAGCTCCAACGTGAAATCATCACTTCAGGTCAGGAATTTAACATCACGCTCAGGTTTAGGCTATAAATGAATACATGGGAATCACGTGTAAACCGTGTGATACATTAACATTTCAAGAAGTGGAAAGTGTATATGATCTTGCATATTAATGTTACACTTGACAAGCTCCAGACGCGCACAATTAATAGAGACCACAAGCGGAGTCGAGACCGTGCCCATCCGATTTGAAATCACAACCTGTGCATTTTCATTCATAAGGTTTACACTTTAGCAATATTAGCTGCACAGATTCATAAATTATTTGTCATTTTGAATATATTTATTTAAAATGTCGCTTTAACCTTGTGCCTCTTGGATGATCAGTCATACGGATATTTGTTATATTATTCGGATGAATCCGTTATACGTTCTGAAGTCATTACTCGTGTCTTTCTGAATAAGATATTTAGCTTCGGGCACATCCCTACTAACGACCAGTGACACCACCCTAGCAATGCTTAGCAACCAGCTAGAACACCCAAGCAATGCCTAGCAACCAGCTAGAACACCCAAGCAATGCCTAGCAACCAGTTAGAACACCCAAGAAATGCCTAGCAACCAGATAGAACACCCAAGCAATGCCTAGCAACCAGCTAGAACACCCAAGCAATGACTAGCAACCAGCTAGAACACCCAAGCAATGCCTAGCAACCAGCTAGAACACCCAAGCAATGCCTAGCAACCAGCTAGAACACCTAAGCATTGCATAGCAACCAGCTAGAACACCCAATCATTGCCTAGTAACCAGCTAGAACACCCAAGCAATGCTTGGCAACCAGCTAGAACACCCAAGCAATGCTTAGCAACCAGCTAGAACACCCAAGCAATGCCTAGCAACCAGCTAGAACACCCAAGCAATGCCTAGCAAACAGAAAGAGCACCTTATCAGTGCTTCACAACTAATTAGAAGACCTTTGCAAACACATCTTATGGTCTCTCTCTCTCTCTCTGTCTGACTGTATAACATCAAAAATCGAAGCTTTTAAAACTGCTTAAAACTGTCAGCCAAGGCTTTGTCAAGCCAGCATCACAGTTTGTCTTGACAAACATTACCTATCTAGTTCTTAGTGAAATCCTTACTGAGAGTTTAACATTTTTGTTGATATGCGGATACTAAGTTGTTCTGACAGGTTGCTCTATGGTTGCTGAAGTTTTGGGGTTTTCTTTGAGGCTGCTTACAAGCACAAGTGAATAAAGCTCACGTCCAGTTCTCTATGATATTCTGGTCTCTAGATGTAGCCTTATTCAATACGAGTTTTATTTTTTGGCCATCTTTCTCTAAGTAAAAATTGTATGCATGATTGGTTAGAAAAGTAATAGTACACCTCTCCTTAACAAACACAACATATAGAAAATATATGTTAAAAGTACATTGTCTGAGAGCATATTTTGTAAATGCTAGTAGAAACCATGGTTTAGTTCCAGTATTATTTCTCATGTGTGAGTAAGTTGGGATAGCAGGGGGCAGGAGGTAATCACAGCTATAATCAGCTGTAGACAACATTACTAAACCACATCTCCATTAAAACAGCACACTGATAAACATAGCCTCAAATCATCCTCGATTTGTGCACGATTGCGGTATTTCGTTTTGAGTGCAGTCATTTTTGAGAATCCTGCCTCACACAAATATGCCGACGCGAAAGGAAGGAGAATCTTCAAGCCGACGTCACAGAGTTCAGGGTATTCCTGCATCAATGCTGCCCAGAATGACGAAAGAGGGCAGGAGCTAAAGAGTTCCTTCAGTCTACTGTCACTCTTCAGCTCAATAAGCTGTTCCTGCATATCAATCGATAGCTCGTTTGCTGTGTACACAAACGGATCTCGAACCCACGCAAAAAAGCGATAATCCTCTTTAAAGTACGCCACAAATAGTTTTCTCATTGCTGACAGGTGTTCAGACGCTGATTGAAATAGGGAGGAGAAATCGTGTGACGTGCCTGCATCAGTGATAAAGTCTGCAAGACTGGGGAACATGTCGCATTTCCCTCGACTGATGCGGCCATGCCAGAGGTCTAATTTTTGTGTGAAGGCGTGCACTTTGTCTGCAAGGAGCAAAATATGAGTTTTGCGGCCTTGCAAAGACAGGTTGAGGCCATTCAAGCAGTCAAATATATCAACCAAATAGGACAGAGACGCAAGCCACATAGTGTCATCCAGATGCTTCGCCAGATCTGATTTGATTTCTGTCAAAAACCACTTCAGCTCCTCTCGCAGCTCATACAACCGCTGTAACACCCGCCCCCTGGAGAGCCAGCGAACTTCAGTGTGCAGAAGCAGCTGTTCGTGCCCTGACCCCATCTCCTGGCAGAGGACCCCAAACAAGCGAGAGTTTAGCGGCCGTGATTTAATGAGATTTATTATTTTCACGGATTGGTTCAGCATGGAGTCAAAGAGAACCGGCATTTTTTTAGCAGCTAGTGCTTCATGATGGACCATGCAATGTGTCCATTTCACAAGTGGAGCTACTTGCTGAACGCGAGCAGCTAGGCCACGCTCACGCCCCGTCATTGCCTGCGCACCATCCGTGCATAGGCCAATGCATCGGTCCCAAGCTAAACCATTTTCACGGATAAAAATATCAAGGACATTGAAAATGTCTTCTCCTGTAGTGTGCGACTGAAGAGGCCGGCAAAACAGGACATCCTCCTCAATCGCCTTGTCCCGCAGATACCTGACATAGGTGAGGAGCTGTGCCTGCCCAGCAATATCAGTGGATTCGTCCAGCTGCAGCGCGTAGTAAGGACTTTTTTTACGAACTCTATCAGTTGCTCTCTGATATCATTGGACATGTCTACAATTCTCCTAGCGACTGTGTCATTGGACAGTGGTACTGCACCGAGTTTGGCTGCTGCACTATCGCCTATCATTATTCTGCACATGTCTTGCGCTGCCGGCAAAATGAGAGTCTCGGCGATTGTATGCGGTTTACCCAGTTTACCGATCCTTTTGGCCACTACATACGATGCCTCCAAACACTGTTTAGACACAGTGCTGTGCACTGAAATGGTTGCCTGTTGCTGATGGAGGCCATCAAGCTTTCTTTTAAAATATTCAGCTGGTTTATTTTTAATGCCAGCATGCTTTGTTTCGAGGTGCCTTTTTAATTTGCAGGGCTTCATACTGTCGTTTGCAGGACCTCGGCACACACGACACACTGAGGTCTCAGATCAGCCGTGACTGTAAACCCAAATTGCAGGTATGCTTCATCGTACCTTCGAAGCTTTTTTGCAGCTGGTGGTGCGTCGGTTGGCTTGTTGGTCCTCACAAGAAATTTCTCCATTTTGATGTGTTTTCAATAAAGTTTAGGCAATATGTAACTGTGTGTGTGGTGTATGTTGAGAGACGTATCAGGGGCTAATCAGTCGGGACTTAGGCACAATCTTTAATTAAACGAACAAAATAATTATTTTGCAGACAATTCAGATTTTATTTTAATACTTAACGATTTTAGTCCTCGTCAGTGTGTGTGTGTGTGTGTGTGTGTGTGTGTGTGTGTGTCTTAGTCGAGTGGGTAGTTTTAGCTAAGTGTAGCTACTGCCTAGCAGTTAAAAAAAAAATACTGGCTAGGGCTGAGATTTGATCTAATCTTAAAAAAGAATGTTTGTGGGTTTAGTCTTTAAAAAGAATGTTGGGGTTTTGTAGTAAAGGCCTATGTAAATCGATATTGATAAGACTAGCGAGAGCTGGCACAAGCAAACTTGGCAAGACACTAGACTAGAGTGAATGGAAAGCTATGTTGTGAGTCAATTTAAATGCAGTGATTTATTTTTGTGTGAGAGTGAGTGAACATTTACATTTATACCCCGCTCTGTAAGCCAGGGCGGGAACGGCGGCAGCCATGCGCATGCACTATTCATTTGCAGCCTGGACGCGGAGGGGTGTGTGTCTCCTCTCTGCTCTGACTGCTGCGCAAGGCTACTGAGAGACTGACCGCCTGTGAGTGCTTTTGGACGGGAGAGGGGCTCACGGCAGCACCCGCTGTTCGTTGAGCACAGTAGGCCTAACTGCAGAGTGATTCGTGCTTTCGAGTCTCCAAACACCACAAAAGTCTCCAAAAACACCAGTAAAAGTTGCTGTATTTGTCGCTTTTGACAAAAAAAAAAAAAGCCGCCAGGAGGATGATTTGTTTGTGTTATAATTAGTGCTTGAAGTGGCGGCACTCTCTTTGAATTGGCAAATCATTACATTTTTACAGTGAAAAACAAAACTTGGAGATATTGCTGTTACAACAAGGTATTGTTATTTATTTAGCATAGCACATCTCACAGCAATACTCAATCGTGTTTTGAATGATTCAGTGTTGTGAACGAATCGGTTGAGTCAAAGATTCAATGACCCATTCACAAACATCTGTCTCATTCTTGATGAATCGGCCGTTTGAACGAATCATTTGAATGAACGACTCAATGACTTGCTTAATGAAACCGCTTATGCTTATCACCTGCATTTGCGCTCACTATCGACAAACCAATCAAATTTGTTCAAAACTTTTTTTTTAAATCAGTCCAAACACATTTTAATTTTTATTCAGGAGTTATGTATATACAAAACTATAACTTTTTATGACAGTAGTTTAGTGATTAAAAAAATGTGCCCAAAAAAATTTCTTTTCCAGTTTTTTTCCCTTCCCCCACCAGTTGAGAACCACTGTTTTAACGTCTTATGAGTAGCATGGGAAGTTATAGTTTGAATGTACAGTAGCTTACCACACTGCTATAAAACACTTTGGATAAATGCATCTGCCAAATATATTAATGTAAATGTTGTGATAAGTATTGATTGGTTTATTTCCTTAATCTGTTTTACTTTCTTTATGACATCAGTGATAATTACCATTACAGAGTTCATGCCCCCATATTACACATTAATGTCATTAATTACAAAAAAATTACCATAACTCCAGGCTACTTGAAAGTATAATTATATAAAAATACATTATTTTCCTTGCTATTAAATATAATTACACCATTACATGAAGACTATGGAATGTATGACTATAGTCCTATTTGAACAGGACTAATTTCCCAGGATTTCAGCAGTCACGTCCCAGTCATACTATCTAAATTAATTTCATCTTATTTGGAATACCATAACTTAAGCAAAATCAGCCACCCCCCACACACTCACAATCACACTCAGTCACGTTTCTCTTTTAAGGCATCACTTTCCATGCAATGAAAGTGAATGGAAACTAACATTAAAATTCTGCCTAACATCTCCATTTTGTGTCCCACTGATAAAAATAAAGTCATAGAGGTTTGGATCGACTTAAGGGTGAGTAAAAAAGTGTATCCCTTTTGAGGATTAAATGGTTGCCAAAGTCCAACCCAAGTATGATTCAGCGCTAGCTGTTGAGAAGGCACTCCTACTACCATTAATCAGTGGAGTTTTCATCAGACTCGGTCAGCAGTTCCTCTCCAGAGTCAACAGAACTCCAAGGATAATTTATCTAACCATGTGCCAGTACATACTATACTGACTACTGAGTCTGTACACTTAAGGTCTTGATAACTGGCTGCCATTCTGTGTCCGCTACAGTAAAGTACACTTAATTGCGGTTTGAGAATTCTTTCACTCAACTGCTCTTGATTTATCACTAGCCGTTGAAAGAACACCAAATGGTATTGGGGAAAATGGGACACACTAGAAATTCACATGCATCTTTGGTCCTCTGGTATGAAACCAATTACATGCCATAAGAATTTGTATACAAGCAATGTCACTATAATATATAGTGCTCCTACAGTTGGTTTTATGGTTGTACCATAGAGGTTTGACAGGATAATAATTCTTTGAGTATTTAAAATTTTGTTCTGTACAATATTTTCCTGTTTTACCATTCGGTTTAGTTGCTTGTTCGATCTATGCCAATTCTTTAGTTAATAGTAGGGTTTGCTAAAGGAAGCATCATACTAAGGGTTGAAATATATTTAAATATGGCACATAACTCATCCAACACCTTGTCTGAATAATAGAATGGTTCACCTAAAAATGTTATTTGGTGCATGAAGGGATGACTCAAAGGAATATTCCAGGTTCAATACAAGTTAAGCTGAATCAACAGCATTTGTTAAATAATGTTGAGTACAACAAAAATGTATTTCGACTTGTCATACCTTTTCTTTAAAAAAAGGCAAAAATCTGGGTTCCAATGAAGCCCTTCCTACCCTCGCGGATGGCGGCTGTTCGTCAACGTCCAGGCGGCCGGCAGCGACTCCTCCGTCCTCCGGTGGACGGCCGCGAATGCTCCTTTGGGTGGACGGCAGTGGCAAGGACTCCCCAACAACGAATCCCTTCTTCTTCCTGGGTTTCGGGACCAATGTAACAGGGTTCAAATGGGCAAGGACGTGGCGGGAACCGGCCGAAGCATCAAAGTAATATTTTTATGAAAACATATACAAAAAGACACAAAACAAACACACACATACACAGCAGCTGACAAACTATGGGTTACTGTGCCAAAGAGGATGCTTACAGAAGCAGGGATTAAAATCTTGTATAATTAGGCCAAAAACACACTGACTAAGGAAATTAAAGTGGCCTAAAGAAGCTACTCTGAGAAGCTGAAAAACAAGTTTTCTGCTAACGACTCTGAATCAGTGTGGAGAAGCCTGAAAGACATTACTAACTTAAAGAAACCATCCCCCAACACTGTAGGGAACCAACAATTGGCTGACAACTTGAATGTGTTTTACTGTTGATTTGAAAATCCCAGTCTCTCACCACACACCCACTCTGACCTTCACTTCACACAAACACCAACACCTCCTGCAACCAACCTCCTCTACCCCCACGCTACTCAACCTGCACTTAAGATATGTGAAGAGGAGGTGTGCCAGGTCTTCTGGAAACAAAAGACAAGGAAAGCACAGGGCCCAGATGGTTTTTCACCCACTTGTCTAAAATTCTGCGCTGACTAGCTGGACCACATCTTCACACAAATATTCAACAGATCACTGGAGAAGTCATAACAAACTGGAGCTCAGCATGCAAAGGACCTGAAGTGGGAGACCCACATTGACTGCATTGTGAAAAACGCCTAGCAGAGTTTGCACTTCCTTTGCCAGTTGAAGTAGTTCAATCTGCCATGGGTGCAGCTAATCCAGTTCCAGTCATTGAGTCTGTCCTCTGCAATTCAATAACTGTCTGGTTTGATTCAGCTACAAAATTGGACATCAGAAGGCTACAAAGGACAGTTTGGACTGCTGAAAGGATTATTGGTTGCCCGTTGCCCTCCCTTCAAGAACTGTACACTCCCAGAGAGAGGAAACGAGCTGTAAAAATCACTCTGGACCTCACTCGCTCAGCCCACTACCTTTTTGAACTGTTGCCTTCTGGCTGCCGCTACACAGCACTGAGCACCACAACCATCAGGCACAAGAATAGTTATTTCACTCAGGCTATTCATCTCATGAACAGTTAAAAACGATACTATATTTACATGAAATACACAGCCTAGTCAAATATGTTATTTAACATACCCTACCTCTTCTGCATTACATTCCCTTGCACTGTATATAACATAATTGTATTTGTACATACTATATAGGTTTAGGAGTAAGGGTAGGGGTAGGGTTAGGGGTTAGGGATTAGAGTTAGATTTTGGGGTAAGGGATGGGTTAGGGGTAAAGTTACAGTGTTACTACAAATGTACCTAAATGCAAGTACTTTAAATGTAATGACAATGCAACAACATGTATGTACATAATTAGCACATTGTATCAAATGGTTAAGTACAAGTAGTTAAGGCCACCTAATATAAAGTGGGTCCTTTTTTTGTACTGTCTTGTTGTAATTTTTTGTGAACTGGAAGCTTCTGTCACGAAGAAAAAATCCTTGTATGTGGAAGCATACTTGGAAATAAAGCTCATTCTGATTCTGAAAACTAAAATAATCAAGTAAAAGCCTGAAGTATATTTTTAGAGGGGGGGGGGGGGGTTGATGTCCTTTTATGCGTATCACAGCCCTCTTCAGCCTGTCGCGACCCATTCAGCATAACACGGCAGCCTGTTTCAGCTTATCGCAGCCCGTTCGGCCCCGTATCGCTGCCAGTCCACCACGAAAAGTCCCGGTTCTCCCTATGGCCAGTCCGTCCCTGCCTGTCACCCATGAAACGTAAGCATGTTTGAGGGACAGCCAAAAATATTGATTGGTATGAGCGCAGATTAAGCTTTGGGATATACTGTATATTGTTAAAAGATCAGACAAATTCTGAGGAGCCAGATCATGCAGTGCTTTAAATGTCAGCATAAGTATTTTAAAATCAACACAAAACATGACAGGAGCCAGTGCAAGGAGTCATCTCGTCACTTGTTCTGGTCCTAGTCAAGATCATAGCTGCCGTATTTTGTACATATTGCAATTTGTTAAGTGTAGATCTAGAGACCCCAACAAGAAGTGCATTAAAATAGTCAATGCGGAAAAAGACAAAGGTGTTGATCAGCTTTTCATCCAAAGAAAAAGATAGCATAAGGTGTGATCTTGCTATATTTCTGAGGAAAAAAAAAGGAAGTCTTAACAGTATTCCACACATGGTGATCAAATGTCAAACAAGCATTAAAATTCACTCAAAGATTGTTACATTTTCTTTGAAACTCCACAACAGAGCCATCAACAGATAATAAAACCAGCTTACGAAGCTGGTGAGGAGAGCCATGAAGCAAAACTTCAGTCTTATTACCATTTTGACAGAGAAAATGGTTAGTCATCCATATTTTTAATCTCAGAAATACAATGTGAAAGGAAGGAAACAGCCACATTTTGACCATGGATACAAATCGGAGTATCATCTGAATAAAAGTGATAGTAAAGAGTTCTTATACAAAGAAAATGAAGGCATCAGTACGGAAGAACTTCGATAAACCTGCTCACAACTGTGACCACACAGCAAGAAACATCCTGGAATTTGAAGTAGGATTAAGAACATAAACTCTGGATAATGACACATCTGAGAGTTTTGTGTAACATGAATAATCACTCTGGAATGGAGGGGAAATTACTCTGCATTCCCAGTGCTTGTTTGAATAGAATTAATCAGCAATCACTAGTAAAAATCACGCAGGTGTTTTGGTGGGCACGAATGTACATACACATCTAAATTAAAGGTGAAATCATGTCTTTGACCCCACTTATATTTGACGGATGGAGGTTTTCATGCCAAACTCCAAATAACCCTTTGAGGATGCTGATGGTAGGACTATTATTGATCATTTCACGAATATGTTAAATCCTGTTTCAGTAGGCTATGATGACAACGGTTAAATCTCGGTTTCTACGATAGGTGAACAGCCGATGCCTCATGTCAGTTTAAAGTGCAACAAATCGACTCTATAAACCAAGACACCATAATTAAGATGACTGGAATAATAATTACTGGACTAATACAGAACGTTGTGCTCCCTAGCGACATCTGTGGTTTAAACCTAAAATTGCAAGCAACTTTCGGAGAAACATATTACGTAAAAATTACGTTTTTCCGCACTGCTTTTCTGGGCTGATGAATCTCATGGTTTGAGGTTACCTGGAAATCCTCTGTGATTTTTACCTGCAGAGCCGGAGTCATGCTATTAATGTGGTATATTATGTTGATATTTTGTTATTTTTTTAAACATTTATAACCAAGATATTACTCGATTAACAAGATAAAGATAAACAAAACTCTTTTTAATGTTTGTATTTGACTACACATATACATTTTAGAGGTAACGTTTGGGATATGGCTGATATCTGTTCAACGAAGACACTTTATTTTTATATTACAACATATATACAATATTTCAATTTATTTGCCGGTTTTATAATCTGTCAGGTGAAAAGTCTGATGGGTTAGAAAAGTAAATGGCACACCTTCTACGACCCTTCACCTCACCACCATCTTCCACTGGTCAGACAAACAACTATGTGGGTACATCCAACTATGATCTCCATTAACTCTTCAAGTCAACACTGTCATTTCAGGACTTGAGATGTTAAACTGACTTTGGCACATGTATTCATGCACACAAACACTGCCAGATCTCAACGCATATGCTTTAGTCATCATCACATCACAGTATATTGTACAGATCTCCTGATTGCAGTATATTACTTCCAGAACATCGAAGATATTTATGAAGAAGAACACCAAAGACCATCAGTGGATGATGTGCTCTGTTGCATCCAATCATCTCCTGTGGAAAGTACTTTGGGGCCGCACAAGTTAATACACTAACAGAGCAGCTTTCAAACGCTGACTGATAGCGATAATGCGAAGTCTGTGTCAGGACGTTTGGTTCCAAGGGCATTTTTAACCTTTGAAGCCATTTAAAAAATGTTCCAGATACAAACACAAATCAAAGCTTTTCCGCTCTCATAACACATTCCTTCTTGGCGTTGAAGATGTGCAGGCCTGTTTCTTCATGTCACATCATCCTACAACTTTTGACTAATGAATTTCAACAATTTTTCCATTAAAAGTATTTTTTAAATCCTTTTATAGAGATCGCAATCACAAAGAGGAGTTTCTAGATGATGTTAAAATATTTAACTTTAGAAATGTACATTACTCTCTTTGGTTTATGATCTTTTGGGCCCTTTTTAAAACTTTAAAGTGAGTCACTATCCACTGCCACTGTGTTGAAAAGATGCACCGAGATATCTCCTTTTTATGTTTCACATAAAGTCAGTCGTATGGGTTTGGAACAACAGTGAAGGGTGGAAAAAGTATGACTGTGTGAACTATTCCTTTAAACCTTGTGTTGTGTTTGTGTTGTGCTAACACCTTTTGTGTTCCCGGTCAAAAATGCTAATGATAATAACCGCTTGCTTGATATAAACAAATTAGGTGTCATTTTAAACATTAGAATCTGGTCTTTACAATGCATATAGCTGATCCTACCAATTCTCAAATAATGTTTTTTAATTTGATGACAAATCAGAACTGTTTGGTTCTCATAATTTGCAGATTTGTCATCACAGCAATTCTATTCAGAGTTGGTAAAAACACCAAAAAGTTGAGATAGCCATGTGTTATATATCGTTGGAAAGGTCTCAATTAGTTAAATGCAATGAGCTCATTTGTTTCACTCAGCGGCCAAACTGCAGTGAGTTTTAGTGTATGAAATTCCCGCTGACACACATATTATTATTAAATATAATAAACAGTGTGTCTCTTTGCCACATTTTTCCTTTTTACTTCCTGAAACATACATACAACATATTGTAACTTACAGCAGACAATCCCGATTCAAACGAGCCCAAAAACAACATAATATGATGAGCAGATCTTGAAATATACCTCAAAGAGTGTACATGGAAAGATGATGCACAAAAGGGCGCTCAAAACACTTGTGTGTGTGTGTGTGAGTGTGTGAGTGTGTGTGTGTGTGTGAGCGTGTATTTATCACTTTGTGGGGACCAAATGTCCCCATAAGGATAGTAAAACCCGAAATGTTTGACCTTGTGGGGACATTTTGTCGGTCCCCATGAGGAAAACAGCTTATAAATCATACTAAATTATGTTTTTTGAAAATGTAAAAATGCAGAAAGTTTTCTGTGAGGGTTAGGTTTAGGGGTAGGGTTAGGTTTAGGGGATAGAATATAAAGTTTGTACAGTATAAAAACCATTATGTCTATGGAAAGTCCCCATAAAACATGGAAACACAACATGTGTGTGTGTGTGTGTGTGTGTGTGTGTGTGTGTGTGTGTGTGTGTGTGTGTGTGTGTGTGTGTGTGTGTGTGTGTGCACATCCACATATGTGCTCAGCTAAAGGATTGGGATGCTCCTGAACACTTAATATTTCTATTTTGTAGTCTAATTCATTCATTTCCAATGGCCGGTCATTTTTGACCGGGAACACAACAAGAGTAACAAAGTGAAATAAAACCGATAAAATGTAAAGAAAAAGGTCAATAGTTTTTTTAGAAACAACATGTGAACAAAGTCAAGGAATTTTATTCCAAATGGATCAAGTAAACAAAATGACCAGAACACAGCATAAGGGTTAAAAATGCCCCAAAATATTGCCTGTTTTTTCATGGCTGTTGGAACTCTGCATATATAAATAATTTAAAGTCAACATGAACTCAACATTAACCCCATTTACTTTCTTCATAAATGTCACTGGTTTTATTTTGCACAATTCATCAGTGCACGTTAGACCAAAGAAAAAAGTTAGTCTTACCCAAGTATGAGCAATAGTAATAGCAATGCTTACCATAGCAAAATACTAACAAAAATAACACAATTGTCACGATCTAATCAAATCCCAATGGATATAATCTAATCCTGCCCTACATTATTTTCCAATGAACAGTCCCATTACTGCTCTCTAAATGCACATTTTCAGATTACACAGTAATGCAGCTTGGGGCAATTGTTAGCTGATCATGGAAATATGAACACATGTGACATTTGATTGGTCACATTGTATTACCTGTGTATGTGACGTGAGGACATTGAAATGTAAGCTGTATGTGATTTCAGTTCTAATGAGTATGTCTGAAGCTTGTCTGGTTTCATTATGAATGAGGTCAGACATCAGAATATATCATCAGTCATCAGGGTCTCGTATGGTGTGCTAACATAAACAGTCATTGCGAAAAACAGCCACTCAGAGAGTTTACTAGAAATGAATGCTCGAAACCGACATAAAAGAACAAACTGACTCAAGAATGATGGATCTTTCTCTCAAAATTCATGAAAACATGACCTGCTGTTTGAAGTGTTTCAGAAGAAACATATGTCACAACAGGCTTGTTTTTCTCACCAAAAAATAAATACAAAAATGAGGATGTGATTCAAGAAACATCGGAATTTCCATTCGTAGACATAATGGAATTAGCTGCCCTTTGAATGGCAACACCATCATCTCCTTTGGCTCCGGGGTCGGAATTACGGACGGAAAGGGCCTTTATAAGAGCCTTCAGGGAAAACACATGAATCCAAGAGCAACCGTTTTGTAGTGCTCTCCTGAAAAGATGACAGACTCGATGGCTCGATAGTCTTCCGTTTTTATAAAATCACATCTCAAAAAGATTATGAGTCGTTGAATTTGTCCAAAAGAATATGCTGAGGTGTCAAAAAGGCCTTCCGATTTAGCTAAAGATGTTTAAATACTATAGTAGTTAAAGAATTGTTTACACAAAAATAAAAATTATTTCATCGACTTTCTTCTGTGGAACACAAATGAAGATATTTTGCAATATAATCAGAGTGCCCTTTTTCATAATGATAATTTTAGGGTAAAGTATTTCTTTGATATTTTAATACTAACCCTCAGAGACCTTTTGCTAAGGCAATAATCATATCTAATATAATAATTACAAATGCTATGAGGCATACCCAAAAAATAAAAAATTTTAATCATATAGATTAAGATAAATTATGACAATCTCAGCCTAAGAAACTGCTGTAAAATCACATATTTGTTTCTTATTTATCTGATTTGACATTATATACCTCTGGGTGTAAATTAGGTGGCTCAGAAAAACTGCTTTTGTGTTGTTCCCAATCATATCAACTGTAACTGATTAAAATGTAGTGTTTTACGACAAAGAGCATTCAAAAAGAATGTTATTGCATTACAAAAATTATTTATCACTGTGTCCAAAAACATCTCCAAACAAATGAAACATAATAATTGAAAATAATAACTAATTACGCATGCAAACACAACAATAGCTAAAGGTTTCCATAGCATGCAGATGTGATTTTAGAAATGAGATTTCACAGAATGAGTTTCATTCTGTGCCATTTGAGTCATCATTGATTCTGCGTCATGTACTTTGCAGCATCTACTGGTGACCAAATGTAGTTACAGTGATTGATCACATGACTCTGAACTCAATCCGATTGGTTTAGCCTTCCATGACACTACACCAGTCATCAGATCGAGGAAATCTAACGTGTTTTCAGCCAGATCGCAAGATAGCCAGATAGCCAGATGCGGTGAGCACATTGTGCTTCATGTAGATAATCTAATGATCTATGCATCCAAGACAATGATATGTGACATTTTATGTTCTGTTTATATTTCATAAAGTTATAAGCAAAAACGAGGCATATGAGCAACACCTGTTCACATAAAACATAAAATGTCAAAGGCATATACTTATCAATTATTTGTTATATATATATATATATATATATATATATATATATATATATATTATTTGTAAAAAAAATAGGCTGGTTGTATTTTACTCTTTGAGAGCTTTCCAACAACATATGACACATGGCTATTTGATGAGTGTGGCAGGGCGGAGGGCGGGGCCGTGTTGTGATCATACACACCCGGTCCCTTATCGGGCTAATTAAGCCTCGGAGAGGGATAAAGGCCGATGGCAGACAGTGGTGCGAGGAGAGAGAGATCGTTTACGGACATGTCCATCTTGTGTGTATTTGTGTTCGCCAAGCCGGTTCTCGCCTCCTCCTTTCCATTGAATACGTTACAATGAGTTTGATGTTTTTATCGATTCCATTAAATTGTTAATTGCAAAATATTAATAAATGATCAAAACGGAACACCTCTAATTTGTCTGCAAATTTCAAAGCACTTGTTCAGTTTTGGTCATTTTGTATATGCATATGTTTTGAAACGATATCTATTTTGTGTTGGTTAAGACTAGTTATTAATATTTTGATAATTCATATTTTGATAATTAAATGTTTTTCTCACCTTCGGGCCTATCCAAGCTTAAAGGGTTGACTGTCAGAGCTTGATGAAGTTAAAAAATAAGGTACAATCTAGTTGACACAATTGCTAAAAAATGTTGAACAAATTTAGCATTTTTAAGCAGATATTTGACCTACAATATATTCCCCAACATGTTTACTGATTGAAAAAATTATTACATTCCATAAAAAAAATTTGTAAATAAAAAAATCTGCATAAAAACATAATTTGTATAACTAGTGGCTTCCTAAAAAATACTTAAATTGTTTTTTTCCCCCCATCAATATAGATGCTTGGGCCTCTGAAGGTATTTGTTTATTTTCAAATGGTCCTTTTTTGCACTTTAGCTAGACAAATGTATTACAAATAACCTTAAACTGTTGGAGGTTTTGCTTACAGGGACAGAAACATCCAGAAATGTGATAAGAGGTAGCTTCTATCTTAAAGGCTTATTTTAAAGATTTGTGACTTCAAAGAGCCAGAGCAGCTGTGGAATTGTTTGGGAAAAGATTACTGATTCTCTTATGCAAAATACGTAAGAGCAACGCTAAAGACAACACAAGCTACATTTCTGTCTTTCCAGACTGGATATGAACTACAAAACCCAGACATCCATCTCAATGTTTTTATGTCCTAAACTAAAACACTCCATTGGCTTCCGGCTCCAAAAAGGTCTGTTTAGTTTTTCCTCCACTATTCTTGATCCATTGATTTAATCGATTCTTATCCACCAACTGTCTGTCTGTCGGTGTCCAGAGAGTCTAATGAGGGGAAGACAGTCTTCTGCTTAAACGAGATGTCTGTATCATTCCTTTGAGAGACGAGTTCTTGTATGTCCATGTGTAACAATCTTCCAGTTGGAAGTGAAAGTCCATTAATCTTAAAGTAATGTTAGCCATGTGTCATCTGGCTCCCACATGTCCTCAGAGAGCGTATGTTCTCATCTTCGCATAGCCGGTGACAAAGAGCGAAAGAGATGAAATCAATGGAAAAAGATGCATCATAAAAAGGCCAAAATCTGATTGGATGAGTATCCTTTGAAGCCGATGTAAAATACTGTACAGTAAATCGAGATTTTCAATCAAGACGTGAATTTCTAGGTCAAACTGGAAGCCTCATTCGCAGCAGTCTCCATTGAGAATTTCCAATGGGGTTTAAGATAGCGATTTTCGTATAATGAGAAATAAAACTCTGTGGTTAACATTACCAGACAAGAACTTAAAGTTTTGCTCTACAACATAAATTTCACACAGTCATACCTCAAATGCACATTTTGAAGTTATTGTGTGCTTTTAAAATGCAAATGGCTACTGAAGGACTACAATAAGTCCCATTATTTACACGTAATTTATCAAAGCATGAACATTTTTGTTAACGCATGACATATCCCACATCAGAGGTCTTGACCTTCTCGACTGTATCAGCTACTTCAAATGTAATTACAATGCAACAAAACATATGTACATAATAAGTACATTATATAAAATGATAGACACATAATATAAAGTGGGTCCAGTTTATCTATAACTACAAATCGCCATTTGGTCCCAAACTAGTTACCCCAACCGACAGATTGTTTATTTGCATTTTCTCTTTTGAATACTACTTGCATTTACTCTATTTTGGTTTATGTGTATTTACTCATATTTTCTGAGGAAAACCAGGTCAACAAATTAGATAATGCAGATGGTTGTATTTGCAAAACCACATGGTGAAACTCATCTGTCTTTTAGTTTTTTTTACATATGAAATAAACACCCTTGATTTCTCCATATGTGACCACTGAATCAGCTGAGTGGGTGGAATTTGCCTAGAAGTGGACATGCTAGGTTTGGAAAGCTATGTTCTGAATAGCATACTATCATACTATTTGTACTATTTTTGCAGTATGTATATTGCGCACAATATGCACATTTTTGGCATGCATGGAATGCCAGGATGACCAACTATACATGCCGTAATGTGCAGTCTACAACCAAGCACACTACTGTATGTCACATTGTAATGCATTCAACTTGACCTTCCATTTCCAGTGTAACACATTTAGTTTAAAGTAAAATTGCGCTACGTCTTGAGTATTTAAATCAAATAATTGTCAATCCTTTCTGAGAAAACACGGCTCCTTTCTATTATATGTAAATTAGGCTTATTATAGATTGCGATCAATTCACATCCATAGCACATTGCGTTATTGCCGCCAAATAAAAGCAGGCGATAAATATTAATTTAATAAAAAAATACATGTTTATGCACATTTTCTACCAATCTTCTAAGCAGTAATATAGCAGCAAATAATGATCAAATATAAAGAGTGTTATAACCTGGCATATATGTGGGGAGCAGTCAAGTGTATCTTTGGCATGATTAGGAGATGATTCAGGTGTCTGGATCACAGTGATGCTGTTCAGTCCTCAGCAGGATGTGTCAGCACTGTGGTCTCTTGCATTCTCCGCTTTAGCGTACAGACTCGGCCTGCAAGATCAGAATTGTGCATGCAAATTGCATTCGGCAAAGATTTGGTGAGTGTGTTTGCACCATTGCCTGATCTACATGATTCCTTTAGTGAATTGGGCGCTAAACCAGACCGCACATGCTAAAAACCAGTGCTTTTACAGAGCGCAATTTATTCTTAGTGAATTTCCCCCTATGACTTTATTCTTAAAACCTTACAATTTTTCAATGTTTTTTTTCTGTCAAAAGCTAAACACCAGCTTGGTCAGACTGGGAGACCAACTAAACCAGCAAGCTACCTTAGGCAGGTTTAAAAAAAAACTTTTCAACAAGGATACTCCAGTTTCAAACATTTATAGTTGCATATTGTGTTCTGTTTCATTTACATTTATGCATTTGGCAGACGCTTTTATCCAAAGCGACTTACAGTGCACTTATTACAGGGACGGTCCCCCCGGAGCAACCTGGAGTTAAGTGCCTTGCTCAAGGTCACAATAGTGGTGGCTGTGGGGCTTGAACCAACGTCCTTCTGATTACCAGATTACCAGTTATGTGCTTAGACCACTAAACCACCACCACCACTATTATATGTTTCATATAATACATTTGAAAAAATTATATAGTATGTACACAGATGAGCCAAAACATTATGACCACTCACAGGTGAAGTGAATAACGTTGATCATCTCTTAACAAGGCCACATGTCAATGTCTGGGTTGATGGTAAGCGAGGAATCAGTTCTCATAGTCAACGTGTTGAATGCAGGAGAAGTGGGCAGTAGTGAAGACCTGAGCAACTTTGACAAGGTCTAAATTGTTATGGCCAAGCAACTGGGTCAGAGCGTCTTTGAAATGGCAAGGCTTGTGGGGTGCTCCCGGTCAACAGTGGTGAGTACCTACTGACAGTGGTCTGAGGATGGACAAACCACAAACTGGCGGCGATAGAAGGTTTACTGTGGTACAACTCATAGAAAATGAAATGATGGTTTAGGGAAGAATGTGTCACAACACACAGTGCATCACACTCTGCTGCGTATGGGGCTACATAGCCGCAGACCGGTCAGAGTGCCCATGATGACCCCTGTCCACTGTCAAAAGCTCCTACAATGGGCACATGTGTGTCAGAACTGGACCTTGGAGCAGTGGAAGAAGGTTGTCATGTCCGATGAGTCCTGTTTTCATCTTACATTACACGGACGTCCATGTACGTGTGCGCCGTTTACCTGGGGAAGTGATGGCACCAGGTTACACTGTGGGAAAAAGACAAGCCAGTGGAGAGAGTGCGATGCTCTGGCAATGTTCTGCTGGGCAAATCTGGGTCTGGCCATTCGTGAGGACATCAATTTGACACGTGCCACCTTACCTAAACATTGTTGCAGACCAGGTACACCCCTTAATGGTAATGGCGTTCCCTGATGGCAGTTGCCTCTTTCGGGCAGGATAATGCTCCCTGTCACACTTAACGCATTGTTCAGGAATGGTTTGAGGAATATGATGAAGGTGTTGCCCTTGCCTCCAAATTCCCCAAATCTCAATCCGATTGTGCATCTGTGGGATGTGCTGGACGAACTAGTCTGATCCACAGGCAGCTCCACCTTACAGGACTTGAAGAATCTGCTGCTAATGTCTTGGTGCCCAATACCACAGGACACTTTCAGGGGTCTTGTAAAGTCCATGCCTCGGCAGGTCGGTGCTGTTTTGGTGGCATGCGGAAGACCAACATCATATTAGGCATATGTTTTGGCTCACCAGTGTACACTGTGCTCTAGTATTCAGTTGTAAACATAGCCACAATCACTCAAGTTCTCAAGGTTTCCTGTGAAAAGCTACACACATGCTGTTTTGCGTATGACGTACTCCAGTACACTGCAGTAAACTCCTGTGAGACATCACTGTGATCACACTGCTGCTTGAGCGTGTTACAGCCACTTTCAGATATTTGTGAGACAGACTGAGAAGACATTTGTGAGGTAGCACACCATTTTACAGGCTTCCCATGCTGTTTGGATAATTTAATCAGGCCAAAAAAGGTCTGCTGTTGAGTGTCTTGAGTAAACGTCTCAGTTTTACCCACAGATGATGAATAACGCCACCAGATTCTGAGCATTTCAAACAGAAGCACTTACCAGCAGCGGTTTAGGGCTTGTTTCCAACCGAGTCATTGACTGATGTGAAGTTTTCCCAGGAGACCTGGCGTCTGCAGTCATGGCTTTGAGTGGATAAATCGTTCTGGCAGCTTTAGGGTTTTTCTGTGTCCATGAACCAGCGAGCCCCTCTTTCCGCCAGCAGAGCTCCACTGTCAGGGAAAACAATCTGTGTTCAGACAGTTTTCTTTTTGAATCCAGACGCCACCAGTAAACTCAGCAGACAATGTAGATAGAAACTGTCAAACAAAGAACAACACTCAGACATTATTCACAAAATAAGCACATTACCAAGGCATTACAGAAGGGGTTATACAATGTACAACCATTAAAAGCAGAGAAGATAGTAAATAAGAGGCAATGGTGAGATAAGACAAACTTGAAGGTTTGAAGACCATAAAAGACAAACTTTGGCAGATTCAAAACTCTTCCACAATGCAAGGGTTTCTAAGGGGTTCTGAGTGGTTTTAACGAGTTGCTGTGTGGTTAATAGAGCATTCTTAGTGCTTGCTAGGTAGTTTCGCACCTACACCGTATCCTGACACATAGTACCTCTAAAAATATAATCTACACATAGCGTCTACGCAAACCAAGCTTTGATTGGCCCTTTGCATTTTCTCAGAGATTATTTTAATTATTATTTTACATTGCTTTTGGGCTTGTTTTAATCTGGAGCATCTGCTGCTGTTATATTTTGATTACGTTTAATACAATTACAAGTTAAAATGCAACAAAAAGCCACATCAGTTTATAACTTACAAGCTCTGTGCTTTCACG
Source organism: Xyrauchen texanus (assembly GCF_025860055.1). Classification (NCBI taxonomy): domain Eukaryota; kingdom Metazoa; phylum Chordata; class Actinopteri; order Cypriniformes; family Catostomidae; genus Xyrauchen; species Xyrauchen texanus. The sequence goes on from NC_068303.1 coordinate 3,482,978, forward strand.
GCTTTTACTTGATATATATATATTTGGTCCGTGAGTGAAACGATATGCTTGCTGTAGTCTACTCAAGACCTTTCAGACCTGTATAATCTTTGGACGGTATGTTTGACATTGTGCTGTGCAGTAAATAAGACTATTAAGGAACACTTCCAATGTGTCAGCAAAGTAAAAAGCACTTGTTAAGAGTTTTCCATATTGCCTACTTACTGTATATGCATAGCAAAGTCCAGCTTCTAAGGTTTAAAACGACAAAAGTGAGTAGTTATTCATTCTTTTATTTGTTTTTCAGCATGGAGCATCAAAGTATGACAAAATATATATTTATTATTATATAAGCGACTCAAGAGCACGCATACAGTATATCTGATGTATTGTCTCTCAGAAGTCTAAATCATGTAAGTGATACTAATAAAAAGTACTTAAGCAAGGCAAATTTCACAAGTGTTAGGGTTAGGGTTAGGGTTAGGCCAAAAGGGTCTGTAGACCAAATCAGACAATTGGGGGGAAAAAACGTGGGATTTTTTGCAATGACTTTTAACCAGTTACCCTTTAACTGGTGTCAAGGTGATTTTTAATGGATGTATGAAGTCAGTTCCCCTCAAATTCCACAGGTGTAGTTCAGCACATTAACTATGAACATGTTCCACTAATGTTTGACAACCAGAAAACACAATACTTACCATTCTCATTTTGAAAAGTTGATCTTTTGTTTTACCAGTTGAAAACCAGCAAGCTGCTTTTTGTGAAATGTTTAGGTTGAAATCTTCCTTTAAGATACCGTGAATGCTATTTGGTTTAATATGTTGTTATATAATGCAATGACATTCATGCGTTTTTAAGTGTAGCTCAAGTGCCCACATCATTTTTGGGGCCACTATTTATTTGTGATCATTTCCAACAAGGTTGTGTCATGCAACTGCTTTTAGCTCTGTTTGTTGTAGAAGTAATGTCTTAATTGACAGTAACTTCAGGTTTATGGTTTGTAGTTTGAGTGCTAGTGCGGCAGAGAGCAGCCGCTGTGTTTTCTCAAATGCAGAGAGGCCAGCAGCTGATGTTAATTAAGCCCGTAAGTGATCCTGATCTAACGGAATCTCTGTGCCACGGAGCTTGAGTAAATCCATCGACTCCAGCGTTTTCCGCTCTGGATTTGGCCATGATGTCAGTGGAAATATTTACATATTCTGTGAAAAGGCCACTGGGAGTCGTGTGCCCACCCTCATGGTCTGTCTGGTTCACATCTATCTTCTGTCGGATTTGATCAAATCAACAAAACATTACTTAAAATTTTGTTTTGTCAACCAGGTCGAATTAGATTTCTTTGTTTTTTCTTCTCAAAAAATCCATCCATTGGGTACCAGTCACCCAATTGGATCACTGGTTGGTTACATTTGGTTGTTGTAGTTTTAGCCCAAGTCCACAATTTGCGGTTGAAAAAGCAATGAACGACGTTTTTCGCCACCGAATTCAGAGACTTTTGAAAACGTACACTAGTATTGCCATTAAGAATCCAAAATTGTCTCAGCATAGCCTTAGCCAGCGAATTAGAAATGCTAATTTTATTGTATTAGTCTGTGTTTACTAGATAAGATATAAAACCATACAGATAATGTTAAAAAGACCTCCATCATCAGGTTAATAGATCATTTGAAGGCTAATGTATACTTCGTGTTTTCCACGTGACGTTCCATCTCGTGGACGGTCCAACGCTTAGTCTTTCAAAATAAACTGACATGATTTGATATTATATATCGCTGGATGTAAATAAGGTGGCTCTGAAAAACGTTTGTTTTGTTCCCAAACATGTCAACTGTATCTGAGAACAATTTTGTACAGATAAGATAAAGCAATCAAAAGTTATAACATTACAAAAATTATTTATCATAGTGTCCAAAAATGTCTCCATGTGTCCAAAAGCCTCTCCAAACACATAAAACATAATAACTGTACATAATTGTGGCATTGCGGAGGGCGGGGCCGGGTCGTGATCCTACACACCCGGTCCCGTATTAGGCTAATTAAGCCACCGTGAGGGATAAAGGTCGACTGCAGAGGATCGTGCGGGATAGAGATTGTAGAGATCATGTGTGTGTTTATGTTGTTTTTTAAGTTTATCATTAAAACTATTATTTATATCGTCAAGCCGGTTCTTGCCTCCTCCTTTCCATTGATCCCTTTACAATAATAACTAATTACACATGCAAACACAACAATGACTAAAGGTGTGCATAGCATACAGACATGATTTTAGTCATGAAATTTCACAGAATGAGTTTCATTCTGTGCCATTTGAGTCATCATTGAGTCTGTGTCATTTACTCTATGCGTCCGATTACCTTGTGTGTGGGCTTGTTTGAAAGATAAACACCTCCTAAAATTGGTTTAATTAAGTACTGATATGTGATATTTTATGTTACTTTTATTTTATGTGAAGTTATAAGTGGAAAAGCAGCATATACGTAACACCAACATAATTGTCAAAGACATACACTTAGCTATTACTCGCTATATTTTCGTCTGAGTAAAACAAATAGGTTAGTTGTATTTTACTCTTTGAGAGCTTTCCAACAACATATGACACATGGCAATTTGACACATTTTTCTGATTGCAATAATATGTACAGTGCAATTATTTTTATTTTTTATAAATGATCAAAACGAAACACTTCTGATTTGTCTGCGCATTTCAAAGCACTTGTTCAGTTTTTGTTATAATCTCTGCATGCACTGGAGATTCAAAGCTTTCAAACGACATCAATTATATTTTGGTCAAGACTGTAGTTATTAATATTTTGCAAAGAAAAAAACATTACTCATCTGAGTTTAAAGGATTAAGCATAATCTGTCTAAGAAAGCACATGTAAACGCACTCAATGACAAAATATGATATATTTCTGGTATTAGCTGGCCACCAAGCTAACTGGTCTGGTTTGATAGTTTTAGAGGCGTTTTAAGCTCTCGTCAGCAGGCCAGGCTGCGAGGCGTACTAGCTAAACATCTGAACACCATCTAGGCCAAAGTCAGCAAAGCGCCTCATCAAACAACATTTTGTGACTCATTTAAATCATGAGTCATTACATAAATCAGACAGACTTTGATTAGGTGTCACAATATTTTTGGAAAAATTCCTATTGCAACTGTAATCTTAATGTTTATAATTTTGGAGATGCATCTTCTTCAGGCCTTCAATAGAAATTTTACGCTAGTCATTGATTATGTATGATTTTGGCATTTAAACAAACAATCTCATTTATAACTTACAAGCTCTGTGCTTTCACAGTTTTTACTTGATATATATTTGATCCGTGAGTGAAACGATATGCTTGCTGTAGTCTACTAAAGACCTTTCAGATTTGTTTAATCTTTAGATGGTATGTTTGACAGTGTGGTGTGCAGTAAATAAGAATATTTCCTAAGTTATGAAAACAGAACACTTCACCAACACTAACAATGATTTTAACACATATTGATTTCTGGTCAAAACTGACCGATTAAATTATTATTATTTTTTTTTTCCTGAAAGTAGTTTATTTCATCAAGTTGGAATAAAATTCCATAACTTTGTTCACACAGGGCATCTGAACACACAAATTTTATTGGTCTAACTTTGTTCCACTTTTTGTGTTCCCAGTCAAAAATGACCGACCATTGGAAATAAATGGATGTGATTACAAAATACAGAAGTATTAAGTGTTCAGGAGCATTACAATCAATTAGATGAGCACAAAGGTGGATGTGTGTTTGCACACACAAAGTCCTCAAACATTTGCACACACACACACATACACATACACACACACAACGTGTGTTGTGCACCCTTTTGTGCATTGCCTTTCCATGTACACTCTCTGAGGAATATTTCAAGATCTACTTATCATATTATGTTGTGTTTGGGCTCATTTGAATCGGGATTGTCTGCTGTAAGTGACATTATGTCATTGTCTATGTTATATGGATGTTTCAGGAAGTAATGATGAAAAATGTGACAAAAGACACTCCAGTTTATTATATTTATGTGTGTCCGTGGGAATTTCATACACTAAAACTCACTGCAGTTTGACCTCTGAGTGAAACCAATTTTCTCATTGCATTTTATTAATTGAGACCTTTCCAACGATATATAACACATGGCTATCTCAACTTTTTGGTGTTTTTACCAACTCTAAATAGAATTGTTGTGATGACAAATTTGCAAATTATGAGAACCAAACAGTTCTGATTTGTCATCAAATTAAAAAACATTATTTGAGAATTGGTAGGATCAGCTATATGCATTGTAAAGACCAGATTCTAACGTTTAAAATGACACCTAATTTGTTTATATCAAGCAAGTTATTAATTTATTACATAAATATAATTTTTTTATTTTTGGGAGTGCACCCCCAATATATATATATATATATATATATATTAAATATGTTAAAAAAGAAGTACAAAACATAACATAGTGTGGTCATAATTACTAAAAAAGAAGTTATTGTGATAATATATGCAATATAAGAGATTTATTAACAATCTTAGTGGGCCGTCATTTACAGAAAGATCTTTGATAATCAGACCGTGTGGTTGAAACATACCGTCAGACAGAACAGAGCTGTACTTGAGATTTTAGCTGTCCAAAGCTGTTTTTCAACCACAACCTTCAACTAACCTTCAAGCAATAGAGCATCTTTCCATCTTATAGCCTGGCGGGAACACGGTCTCCTTTTCTGCTTGAATGGAAAAAGCAATCAGCTACGTCATGCCTCTTAAACGACGACGTTCTGTCCTTGTTCATCCAATTATAACTTTTAAGACTTTGTTTAATATTGATGTCATTTTTATAGCATTATTTTATGAGAGCTGCACTTAGAAGAGAATTCCATAAGATGAAACATGCTCGAATTTAAATCCGTGAGTCGCTGGAAACCGCTGGGTTTCATTTGTGGAGCTTCACGTCTGGTCATGGACCTTCGGTCTGTTTGGACACATCAAAAAGAGAATCTTGGCAGCTCGCAATTGTCAGTACACTATAAAATATTGGAAAACAGAAGCTGATGTTGATATCAGGATGGTATGATTCAGATCGGTGAAGTCATTGGTACTTTTTTCATGTTTTCTGTATGACATCAGCAGATTACAGCATATTGCAGAAAAACATTGCTTGAATTGATCCTCACACCCATCAGAAGAGTTAAAGGGTTACTTTACCCAAAAATGTAAATTTTGTCTTACGGTAAGTACATAGCATGGGACCAATTGTGTCGAGGCAAGTTTGAACAACGTATTTATGCAGAAATGCAAATGACATTTGCAGTGGTGGACAGTAGCGAAGTAAATGTAATTCGTTACTGTACTTAAGTAGCTTTTTTGCGTATCTGTACTTTACTGAAGTATTTAAATTTGGGGAGACTTTTACTTTAACTCCACTACATTTCAAAGTCAAATATCTTACTTTTTACTCTACTACATTTTCAAAATCAGTCGTTCCTTTTTATTTATGAGTGGATAAAAACGTAACTGGTCAAATGAGCCACAGCGCGCGCGCTTTGTTTTGAACTTGCCATCTACTAAGCGCGAACCAGGGGTGCGTTTCCCAAAAGCATCGTTAGCCCACTATGGTCGCAAGTTCCGTCTTATCATCATAGTTCAACGAGTCGGTGTTTCCCGAAACCATCGTTCCAACGAACATTCGCAAACATCATCGCAGAGTTGTGTGGTTGGAACGACAGCTCTCGACCTGTGGTTAGAAGCAGAGTTTCTTGTTATTATAACATGTGGGCTTAATAAATTATTATCTTGAGCCAAATAAGCAAGATGACATTCAGTACAATCAGTATCTTTTATTTAGAAGATATACAAATGTCCTTTATGTCTTTTAGTTTGTCAATAGATTTAAAGCACCGTTTTTGAAGAGTGCGCATGTGTGAACGTGCTCTAGTGCATAAGAACAAGCCTATGATTGAATCTGGAAATAAAGCAAATAACTGAGAAAAATATGAGAGAGTCCTCAGATGACATGTCCGTAATTTATAGCAAAACATCTAGCATTAATTCGATCGCAAACAGATTCATTAAAAGTAGTTTTTACTCCACCACATGTGTGACATCATTAACCAACGTGGTTGAACAACCAATTTGCGACAATACGGTTTCGGGAAACAGTCGTGACTAGCAAGTTGATTTCTTCAACAGTGCATCATACTACGGTAGTGGAGCAGCAAGTTACGTCGTTGTACGGGAAACGCACCCCAGAGCCGTTAAATATGAGAGTTGCGAACATAGACGGTTGCGACAGTGATCTCGCCGCCGCGCGGTCACGTGATTCGTGTAGCTCTCAATAGTTCCAAACAAATTGCGTTGCCAATGATTTTAAGCGGGGCAGAGAGCAGCAGCTATTATTGCAGCAATTATCGGTAAATATTGACGCATAATGTACATGGCTTATTATGTTGACACTAAAATGACTTGCATATAATAGCATTTTTTTCTGGGGAGTAGCAGAAACACTGCATTAATACGTTTTTGTGTTTAATTTTGGAGGAAATTGGCTGCTCCCATAACATAGAATATATATATATATATATATATATATATATATATATATATATATATATATATATATATATATATATATATATATATATATTCTATGTATGTGTATGTGTGCGTGTGTGTGTGTGTATATATATATATATATATATATATATATATATATATATATATATATATATATATATATATATATATATATATATATTTAATGGCGTTGTGCAGGTTTAGGTGAATGTATCATAACATTAGGATGTTAATAATTATGACCATAGACACTCGAGAAAAATATATACAGTAAATACTGTAAATGTATTATACCTTATGGGAACAGTCCCCTTCCCTCCAAAATTAAACACACAAAAAATGTATTCAATTCAAATATAATATATAATATATATATACACATCTGACTAATTAATGTCATTTTATTAATAGACTGGTGTGCCAAGAGTGACATTAGTCTTCATGTAGACTGAGTTAAGCAAGAGTCTTGTGACAAATTATAATAGGACATTATGGCCATAAAAAATCATAGTACTTGGATACTTAAGTACATTTGAAGGCAAATACTTTTGTACTTTTACTCAAGTGAATGTTTAAAGGCAGCACTTCTACTTTTACTTGAGTAATATTTTACCTTGTGTATCTTTACTTTAACTGAAGTACATGGTATGTGTACTTCGTCCACCACTGGACATTTGCGAGCTATTGAAGAAGGGATGATTATAAGTGAATAATGACTTAAATTTCAGTCTCTTCCTCACACAAAGCTATTGAATGGCCTCAGAATACAACGCAGAAGTTGTATGGATTACTTTAATACTTTGAAAAGCACGAACATTCTGCTAAACCTCTGCTTTTCTGTTTGACTGCTTTGAGGCGGGTCTTGTGCTTTTCATTGAGAAAAATAAATAAATAGGACTTTTCTGTCAAATTACTGCCATGAGAAGTTCTGAATATGTTCACATACCACTCACATATGCTTTATTCTAATCTAGTTTAAGTTCCGCTTCTCTTCTCGATCACACTGCGATCTTGCAAATCATCTAACAGATTGTTTCCGGAAGTTTTCATTTGTCAGTATAAGTCTCTAATGATCCCTCTGTGCTGTAGATTTCCCGTATATGCCACATATGGTAGGAATTAGTGGATTGGATATATCTATGATCTGGAATTTTCCTTTTGAGTTCTTCCCGTCCTTTACTGAAAGCTCTAAGGGGAAATTATGTGTCTTGTAAGGTTGTTAAGATTCACATCAAAGACTTGTCTCTCTTTTAAAAAGGAAAAAATAAGTTTGTTCAATAAACCATTATAAAAAGGTTTAGGTAGTTGTCATAGTAAGCCGCCCCAAACATAATTCCTATAGGGATAAACAGTTTCCTGGTTTGGGTTTAATTACAAAACAAATAAACAAAAAACCTTGGAAACAATTTCCATGCAGAAATTGAGAGTAAATTTAACAAATCATATTTTCAAGAAAAGGCGACATGATTAGGCATTGTAAAGATAACAAACAATTTGATTCGGGGTTGGGGATTAAAGGAATACATGTAACGGGAATACGCATTTAAAATGTGAAATATTAGTAACCGTATTCCACTTCAGATACAATTGAAATAGATGGTAATCAGAATACAGTTACATTTAGGGCTGGGCGATATGGCCAAAATTGTTATCACGATAATCTTTTTCATATTGTTCGATATCGATATTTATCACGATACATTTACACGTTGCACTTTTTTTTATTTCAAAGTTGACGGAAGGAAAGAAGAAAAAATGTATTCTAAACAATCAAAATAGTCTCTACAAAACTGCACAGGGGGTCCAGAGACGGCCAAAGCAGTGGGGTCTGCGGGATCTTTTAACAATTTTACCGTCTTTTACCGTTTATCAATTGAAAATGAATGTTAAAAGCATAATGACAGCAGTCCAGTATTTGTTGGAATATTTTTTTACATTAAAATTAAATATTTTTAATATTACTTTAGATCCAGATACCCAAGTATGGGGCATAGAAGCCCTTGTGACTGTGGAATGATGCTGAATGTGGGTTCAGGGTTGTCCCGAGAGAAAACATTTTTTTTTTAAGTTTTTAAAAACATTTGTATATTTCCATTAAAGTGAGAAACTAGTCTACCAACTAGTAATTTTTGTCTTTTCTTATCCATTCCAGACATCTAATTAATTTTCACAAAATCAGAACAGAAATCGATTTGTTTATTCGATTTGTTTATTATTAAAGGCTCGTAACATGCTGATTAATAAAGATACATTTAGAAGGGAAAAACTTTTTGGTCTAAAAGGTGCTTTGAAACCACGTTAACTCATGCGGTGCTTCATGTCTACACACATGCAGGGAAAAGAGGCGACGCGTGCGGAGCGGGACAGAGCAGAAATGAAGCATGTTTGGTGCTAGAGAACAATATTCAAGATTACAGCGCAGAAAGATCAGAGCTGTTGTCCACATCACTGTTGTTCTGTCGCGCTCTTCACTAGAGATCGATGAGAGGCCGCAACCGTTGTCATGAAGTCTTGCGGTGCGGATGAAATCAATCCGTGTCCAACGTAACCTAATTTTTAGCAAGGCAATTAGCATTAGCATGTTCATACAGTCTGACCCTACGTTACCACTGGCGCGTTGTAAGCGAAGCTGAGAGCGTTTTCAAATTCCTATGAAAGCCGAGCGTCATTCTCGCAAGGTGGATCGTAGGATTGGCAGCGGTGCAGAACGAGCTCTCTCCTAGCGCTGTGAGCGCCTTTGAGTGGATTTCGTCCGCCCCAGTGGAAACGCAGCCTGTGAAAGCCGAACTGCTTGTGTTTTAGTGACACGCAATAAATATCGAAAAATCCTCAAAAGCTTATCGTGGATTTTCTTTATCGTGATATATAACGATACCGTTTTAAATGTCATTTGTTAATTAGAATTTAATTTTTATATTAATTCGTCTTCAGACAGTTACACCACAGAGACGTTTTCTTTAAAACCCCCCCAAAATATCGGTAACACTTTACAATAAGGTTCCATTTGTTGTAGTGCACTGGTTAATGCATTAGATATCATGAACTATAATTTTTACAGCATATATTAATATTTGTTAATGTTAGTATATAAAAATACAATTGTTCATTGTTAGTTCATGGTGCATTAAATAATGTTAACAAATCAACTTTTTTACATCAACCAAGCTTAATAAATGCTGTAAAAGTAGTGTTCATTGTTAGTTCATGTTAACTAATGCTGTTTACAATTGGAACCTTATTGTAATGTGTTAGAAAAATATTAAAATGACTTTGAACTGTGTTGTATTCAAGTAATTGATGAATTGAGTGAATTGCATTTTTTATGTATTTTTAACTAACTTAGTAGATCAAGTCAAAAAAACAAAACAAAAAACAGCATCATATCATTGACGCACAAACAAAATGCAATAAAAATGTAAACATTGTATTTGCGTGTGCATTTAAGATGTAGCAGAGTGATGTATGGTTTATTCAGCTACATAATAGTGTTTGAGTTATGTGGCCTGTCTTCACACATTCATATGCTTTCATTTACCTTTACGTTCAGATATGTTTGGACCGATGAAAATATGTGCATGGATACCGGGGAACAGTCTGCTGTAAATGTAGCTTGATCACCCCATCAATAATAATCAATAGATCAAATGCATCTCCAGCTGAGATTGATGAGCTGCCACTACAGGTGTGATTCATATTTATCTCCAATGTTCTGCAAGTTTCATATATGGCTCGGCAAATATCTGTGGTATGTGGATCATATGGATGCAATGTAAGAATTGTACATTTTCCCAACATTAACTCAGACTGATATACAGTTCAGTCCTCATTTGAATTTAAATTACTGCGTTAACAATTAACACGATTTCAGAAATACTGCATTACTTCCATCAGCAGTCTAAAACAATCCATCAATGTCTATGGCTATTGGTTAATATTATCAAACATTTTAGTCAACAAGGAAGCTCATTATGATGACATATTGTAAAGATTATTCATCAATATTTATAGTCCATTTAACCAGAGGAATGCATATTAAATACATATGCAGTATCTGTTAAAAGTTTATTTAATACGGTACTTTTAGCAGGGACGGATTAATTGGGGGTGCACCAGCATTCACCATCTTACCTTACCTGAAATGGGAATTGGTCGACGATTCATAACAGAAGCCTGTTTTTGTTTTCTGTTCTCTAGTGTTTTCACTCAAATCAGCGTGTAGTGGATAATGTGATGTTTATCGTATTACATTTGTAAAAAAAAAAATAAAAATAATTTTTAAAAAAGAAAAGCCAACAAACACTTAAAATGTTTTTTGTTCTTCATCTGGATGGCTCGTTTCTGTAGTTTTTACATTGTTTGTTGTTGAAGACCGAACCAGAAAACAGTCCAGCAGCAGTAAGAATCATCATGGCACCATTTTTGCTGCTTGTTCAATTTACTTAGTAAAAGCTGAAGCAAAACAATTCTAGACTATTCTGTTACAACTTGATTTCATTACATTCTATCCATTTTCACTTGTAAAACAGAAGTTTACTTAATCCATTTGGGACTATGTGAATACGTTTTGTGGTGTTAATGTAGCATTGATGAAACTGGGACAAAACATTATTTCCCATAATATTTTGCATGGGACTAAATAGGGAGAACAAGTGTTGAAATTAAATGTTATTTTATGCATTTTTGAGCAAGTTGAGAATAGAAGAGGATTTGTTAATATTGAATGTTCTGTTATATTGTTGTTGTTTTAGGAGTTTAAGTAATGTAATGGAGGTTATCATCATGGTCAATAATGGTGCTTGTGTTTAGGTTGAGGACGGACTTTCAATTTCAAGTGATAATTAATTTAAGTAATTTTAGCTCTATAAGCATTTGCTATTACACTACTTACACTTACTACTTAAACTTGATCACTTAGCATCAGGCACATGCACACAAAGATATCAAAATGGGCTTGAGCACCTGCCTTTTTAATTCTCGCGAGAAAGCACCGTTTTTATTTAAATAAACGAATATATATATATATATATATATATATATATATATATATATATATATACAGGTGAAACTCGAAAAATTAGAATATCGTGCAAAAGTTCATTAATTTCAGTAATTCAACTTAAAAGGTGAAACTAATATATTATATAGACTCATTACAAGCAAAGTAAGATATTTCAAGCCTTTATTTGATATAATTTTGATGATTATGGCTTACAGCTTATGAAAACCCCAAATTCAGAATCTCAGAAAATTAGAATATTGTGAAAAGGTTCAGTATTGTAGGCTCAAAGTGTCACACTCTAATCAGCTAAACACCTGCAAAGGGTTCCTGAGCCTTTAAATGGTCTCTCAGTCTGGTTCAGTTGAATTCACAATCATGGGGAAGACTGCTGACCTGACAGTTGTGCAGAAAACCATCATTGACACCCTCCACAAGGAGGGAAAGCCTCAAAAGGTAATTGCAAAAGAAGTTGGATGTTCTCAAAGTGCTGTATCAAAGCACATTAATAGAAAGTTAAGTGGAAGGGAAAAGTGTGGAAGAAAAAGGTGCACAAGCAGCAGGGATGACCGTAGCCTGGAGAGGATTGTCAGGAAAAGGCCATTCAAATGTGTGGGGAGCTTCACAAGGAGTGGACTGAGGCTGGAGTTACTGCATCAAGAGCCACCACACACAGACGGGTCCTGGACATGGGCTTCAAATGTCAAACGTCTTACCTGGGCTAAAGAAAAAAAGAACTGGTCTGTTGCTCAGTGGTCCAAAGTCCTCTTTTCTGATGAGAGCAAATTTTGCATCTCATTTGGAAACCAAGGTCCCAGAGTCTGGAGGAAGAATGGAGAGGCACACAATCCAAGATGCTTGAAGTCCAGTGTGAAGTTTCCACAGTCTGTGTTGGTTTGGGGAGCCATGTCATCGGCTGGTGTTGGTCCACTGTGCTTTATTAAGTCCAGAGTCGACGCAGCCGTCTACCGGGACATTTTAGAGCACTTCATGCTTCCTTCAGCAGACAAGCTTTATGGAGATGCTGACTTCATTTTCCAGCAGGACTTGGCACCTGCCCACACTGCCAAAAGTACCAAAACCTGGTTCAATGACCATGGTATTACTGTGCTTGGTTGGCCAGCAAACTTGCCTGACCTGAACCCCATAGAGAATCTATGGGGCATTGCCAAGAGAAAGATGAGAGACATGAGACCAAACAATGCAGAAGAGCTGAAGGCCGCTATTGAAGCATCTTGGTCTTCCATAACACCTCAGAAGTGCCACAGGCTGATAGCATCCATGCCACGCCGCATTGAGGCAGTAATTAATGCAAAAGGGGCCCAAACCAAGTACTGAGTACATATGCATGATTATACTTTTCAGAGGGCCGACATTTCTGTATTTAAAATCATTTTTTTTATTGATTTCATGTAATATTCTAATTTTCTGAGATTCTGAATTTGGGGTTTTCATAAGCTGTAAGCCATAATCATCAAAATTATATCAAATAAAGGCTTGAAATATCTTACTTTGCTTGTAATGAGTCTATATAATATATTAGTTTCACCTTTTAAGTTGAATTACTGAAATTAATGAACTTTTGCACGATATTCTAATTTTTCGAGTTTCACCTGTATATATATATATATATTCGTGTTGTGAACAGCTTACCTTGTTCCCTCAAACAAATATATTTATTGAATAAAAATAAAAAATAAATATCAGGTCAGGAGATGAGACTTTGTCGAGTTCCGATGGCCTCTCTCCCGCCGCGTCAATGCAGCACACATCGGCACATCAGACACACACAGACAGGCACGCAGCAGCCCCTCATAGCTCCTATCCCATTTGTGTTTTTCTTGACATGTGTGGAGGTGAGTGGTGATGAAGCTATCAGTGCCTCAACTTTACAGCTAATTAGCCAAAAGGCAAATATAGTTAAATTGTGTCTTGCTAACATGCATGACTCATGAGCTACTAGCTAATGTAATAAGTTAGATAAAGTTTATCTAAAGCAATATATCATGGACATAAAGGCTAATGTACTGTACTTAATGGAGACACTACAGGTGAATATAGTAGAATTTACGTCTAATAATGTCAACGTCATCCCAATCGCCACATTGATATTCAGATTAGGCGTTAACTAATTAAAATGCCCTAATTTGCATACATTTGACAAGGCACTGCAGGTGAATAGGATAAACAAAATAACTATATTATTTCAAAGTTCAAGACCTTTTTTGTAAAAATTTCAGTTAAGTTGCTGTAATTTTGAAAATAATTTTTTTGCAATGTTTTTTCATTATTTTTGCAGTGTTTTTTTTCCTGTAAAATGAACAAAATAGCAGCAACAGCCCTATGCCACATTGTGGCATAGTTTCCTTTGCTGTTGAATGCTCTTGTGATAAAAACTATAGAAGATCATGTTCTCTGTGTGAACTGATTATTTTGTAGAAATCTGTTGAGTATGAAACATTTGCGTGAGTGTGAGGGAATTAAAATAAATTGGTAAGGAAGTCAGAGTTGTGTTAATATATTTAATGTTTTGTTTCAAAAAATTGTTTAAATAAATAATTATGAGAAATGTAAGCGCAGCGTAGTTCTAGTGGGAAGACTAGCAGCTGTACATCATCGCACCATTAGCCAATCGCATGTAAGCCGTTGCTTTATAAGTCTGCTCACAATCTATCACATTGCTGATTCAGTGTGCTAACACAGCAACCTCCACCACCCCACCACCACCAGTTGAGCCCTGTCCTGCACAGGGGTAGGCTCCTCGCCCCTGCCTTCTATCACCGGCAGGATATGATGGTTCCGAGTACAACTCCCTCGGACCGCCAGACGGGGCCTAATGCCAAAGAGAGATGTTACCTTTCTGTTTTACATTCATCAAATAAATGGCATCTTAAACCTCACTCAAGCCTGCGTGTCTTCCCGATAGAAGTGCCCTTTTTTCCACTTGAGCCCTTGCCTCCCAAAATGTCTGTGCATGTCCCTGCTTAGCATATACTATGATTAATGAAGTAAAAGAAGTTGGACCAACATAAGATAATTATTTAAATAAACATTATTAAATCGAGTCTTATGAATTTAACAAAGCTGAGTTAAATCTGCTATAGTACATTAATGCAAAGTTATTATGGCTCAATTAAATTGACTTAATTGAATTAGAGAGAAATGTAACGCCTTTCATTCATATTAAGTGAGGGTAATGACATTTATTGTGTATATTTATTGACAAATAATCATAAATTATGATGCTTATGGTTAGGGGCAACTAGTGGAGAGAGAAAATTATAATGGAATAAGACTAAAACACCTGGGTTATTCTGAATAAACTAAATGAATGTCAAAACCACAACCAAGTGGATCTACTATACTTAAATAAAACAAAAAAGCAACTGGCTTTCTTTAAACGCTTTAAACTCTATGGACCCGCTGGTGGGGGTGCTATATCTAAAAAAAAGTTTATGCTTCAAACATATTCATATACATTAGCCAGGCATATGCCTTACTGAACTTTACAGATAACCATCACTTCTGTATTTAGGTTACTTAAAATATCAAAATTAGGCCTCAAAATATTTGCGTTGAAGATTAGCGCAAATAAGACTTATTTATATAAATAAATATTTATATAAAAATAAAAGTCCCTCATATAGCACATCTATGGACAAGTCATATATCACATGAATGCTCTCACTCCCAGGAGTGTGACTGTACAATTCATTTTGTTGCTCTAATACCACAGTTTTTCAAAAAAAAAAGATTTTCAAAAGAATCACAAAGTGAAATATGGTTTCTGTAAGTCATCAAATACAAACATCTTTTTATGCTCTGATAATTGCAGCTGTAAGCCCCAAAAACCTAAAAAAAACATCATATCTGCTTTTACCTTAGGAAGTTCTCTAAAAAATGAGCCATTGTTTACTTGTCTCTGAGCCTGCATGTCTGAATTATCTAATATTATATATTAGATGTCAAAAAAGAAATGTCATCCAGTAGGAAAAGCAAAACAAATCATCAGAAAATATGTTATCGACTATTGATGATAAAATGTTTTCATCGCAAAGGGGAGGATCTCAGCTTTCTAATGACAGATTGAGTAAAATTACTTAAAATAAATGTTTCATTGAGAAGAAGTGAATTCTGATGAGAAATGAGTCCAAACAGATGTCTAAGCTTAAAAAAATGCTTTTGAACTTTATGAGCTGTTTCGTGAATTTGCACAGTTCTTTATAACATTCAGATTTCTTAATAAAAAAGACTGTTTATCTCCTATAATGCATGCAAACATTTTATAATGATGCATTTTGACTCGTACTGCTTTCTTTTTATATGCATATTTGCCTATGAGTAAAATTACTGGAGAAGAAGAAAATTCTGTTGGGAGATGATTCCAAAAATGTATATAAGCTTAAAAAGTTGCATTTGGGCCTTTAAGAAATGTTATATGAAGTATGCACAGTTCTTTGTTAACATTCAGATTCCTTCATTATAATGACTGTATTACACCTACAACACTTTTTTATGTTAAACCGAGGTCCTGACTCTCTGTGGTCATTAAAAATCCCAGGACACTTCTCGAAAAGAGTAGGGGTGTAACCCAGGTTACACAGATTGTTTCACTTTTAATTTACTATGTTACAATTCCAGTGGGTCAGATGTTTACATGCAAGTTAACTGTGCCTTTAAGCAGCTTGGAAAATTCCAGAAAATGATGTCAAGCCTTCTGACATTTTGACAATTAGCTTCTGATAGGAGGTGTACTGAATTGGTACTGAACGCAGCCATCATACTGCTCAAGGAGGAGACGCATTCTGTCTCCTAGAGATGAACATAGTTTGGTTCGAAAGGTGCAAATCAATCCCAGAACAACACCAAAGGACCTTGTGAAGATGCTGGAGGAAACAGGTATACACGTATCTATATCCACAGTAAAATGAGTCCTATATCGACGTAACCTGAAATGCTGCTCCGTAAGGAAGAAGCCGCTGCTTCAAAACCACCATAAAAAGCCAGACTACAGTTTGCAAGTGCACATGCGGACAAAGATCATATGGTCTAATGAAACAATTTAACTGTTTGGCCATAATGACCAAAGTTATGTTTGGAGGAAAAAGGATGATCCTTCCAAGCTGTAGTTCACTATCCCAACCGTGAAGCATGGGGGTGTTTTGGGGGTGATTTGCTGCAGGAGGGACTGGAACACTTCACAAAATAGATAGCATCATGAGGAAGGAAAATTATGTATTAATACGATATATTGAAGCAACATCTCAAGATATCAGACATGATGTTAAAGCTCGATCACAAATGGTCTTCCAAATGGACAATGACCCCAAGCATACCTCCAAGTTTGTGGCAAAATGGCTTAAGGATAACAAAGTCAAGGTATTGGTGTGGCTATCACAAAGCCCTGACATCAAACCAAAAATTCCAGCAACTTATTGTGAGAAGCTTGTGGAAGGCTACCCAAACTATTTGACCCAAGTTAAACAATTTAAAGGGTAACTAAACCCTAAACCAACTTTTTTTAGTTAATGATCTGTAAGCATGGGGCTTTATTAGTACTGGTCATTGATTCAAGTAATTTTTTTGACATTTGTGTATAAAGTGTTTTAATTCTACAATATATGGTGTAAAAACGTCTGAGTGCTGCCCTCTTCAGGTTGAACGGTGGCTACTGCAGTTGAATTTTCCTATTGGCTGTTTGCGGTACTTCGTAACGTAAGCGGTGACAGCTGACGTAAGCAGGTTCCAGCTCACCACGCCCTTGGTACGAGCTACCACGCCCATGGCAGTATAAAAACCATCTCGTTTCGTCAAAACCACTGTAGCGAGTCAGGAGTTGGAATTGCGAGTATTGAAAACGATCAGGATAGAGTATTTTAGCATCTATTTAGCATAGCATTTATATAGTTATTTAGATTATTTCATGTAGCCTAGGTAGTTAATTAGCATATTTGTTAGTGTAGTATTGTTAGAAGCATAATTAGTTAGTAGCATAGTATTGCGTCAGTTAGGATAGCTTCAAGTTAGCGTAGATTATCTGTATTTAGTACAGTGGTCAGGATGGTACGTAGGTGTAATGTTGCTGGTTGCAACAGCACTGCTGGACTGTATTGCTTTCCATATAGACTTGGAAATTAGGCGCCAGGGGTTGCACGTCCTTGTTCTGGAAGACCGCGAGTTCCCGCCTAGAGCTGGAGGAGTGTGCAAACTGCATTTAACGCGAGATTGCTTCTCCAACGCAATGGAGGTGGAAATGGGCTTCTCCAAACAGCTCGCGCTGAAAAGCGACGCAGTGCCAAACGCTGCTCCTCCTGCATGGACTCCACCACCTCAGCGGCGTCTTGAGGTGCGTGATCATATATATTTGAATCACAATTTATGGTTAGGCTAAAGTTAATCCTCTGGGGTCGACAAACGCACGTTCGCGATGCGGGAGTGTTAAACGTATTGCACCCTTATACATTGTATTACGGTATTGACTACCTGTATAGTTTTATTTGGAGGTATACGGTTTTGTACATGATGACGTTACGCTTTACGTCACATTCTTCTAAGTTGAGAGAACAGCTAACTGATGTTATGTTCAAGAGAAGCTTGCTAAATAAAAATCCTGCTAAAAGGATAAACATCACTGAACAGCGTTTCGTTTGTTTTTCCTGCACGCGAGTGAAGGTGAATGCGCACTCGGATGCTCAACAGGGAGTTAAAACCGCAGTTTGAGCCAGCGGCTCGAATTGATATGGCTCCGGCCCTGTGTCCACAGACAATTCACCCTCCTCCACTTCAGGTGAAGGTGGGGGAGAAAGGTCCTCGACTTCAAAAGACCGCTCCGTGGCAAAGCTACTTGCGTCACTCCAGTCACTCTCCATTTTAGAGTCTGACAGCAGCTGTCAATTAATCTGTCACTATGGGTCTCAGGTGCACGCCCCCCCCCGCTCAGCCCCGCCCTCGGTTCGTCCCCTCTATCCCCGCTGGGGTCTGCCCACTTTTCGAGCATTTTTCAAATATTGCTAGTGGGTGGAGTCAGACTCAGAGCAGGGGTTTAGTTACCCTTTAAAGGCAATACTACGAAATACTAACATAGTGCATGTTAACTTCTGACCCACTGGGAATGTGATGAAAGAAATAAAAAGCTGAAATAAATAATTCTACCATTATTCTGACATTTCATATTCTTAAAATAAAGTAGTGATTCTAACAGGGAATGTTTTCTACGATTAAATGGCAGGAATTGTGATTCGGGGACTTCAATGGGAGCTTCACTGCTGGGAAAAAGACCTCCCATTCCCCAGCACGCACATTTGCCACACTCGAGTTCTGGTTTGAGACCGCAGGCCCGTCTTAGGGTGGGTTTGCGGTCTTGTTTGGGGCCCTTGAGGAGGATGAGCTATCGATTGCAGCATCAGAGAGCGGGCTCGTCATATCTGACGTGGAAGACTCGGCTGGACTCCCACCCTCGGGTGCGTTGGTCCAGTCGCAGGCTGACACGGAGCTGGTGGCCATGCTTGCCCAGGCAGCCGCAAGTGTCAGGCTGGAGTGAAACCCTCCACCCCCCACCCCCCCGAACCCTCGCAGCTCGACGATTGGTTCCTGGGGCCAAAGCGCTGCTCACGGCCATGCTCCACCCCCCTTTCTTTCTTCCCGGAGGTGCACGAGGAGCTTACGTGGTCTTGGCAGGCAATTTTTACTGCCTTTTACTGCCAGTCATCCAAGGCTCCCATCCAGGTCCTGTATGATTACATCGTCAATGGCGGCTAAGGCCTACAGTACTGCTGGACGTGCCAAATCCACCCTGCATGCCATGGCTCTCCTGCAGGTGCACCAAGCCAAGGCACTTAAACTTTTTGAAGATATTCCTGATCTAGTATTGATGCAGAAGCTGCGCTCGGCGACCGCCCTGGCAGGCGATGTCCACCCTGGTGGTCCAGGACCGTCACATTTGGCTCAACCTTGTCGAGTCGAGAGATGCTGACAAAGTTCGATTCCTTGATGCACCTATCTCCCAGGTAGGAGACTTTACCCGGCAGTTTTCGATGGTGATGATGCAGACAGGGGCTATCCAACATATCCTGCCCCGGCACGGCTCAAGACCCCACACCCCGTCTGCTTGTCACCAAGGGCTCACAGCCCGTTGAGCAAACTCAACAGCACAGCGGACACGCTGTCACAGCAGGTCACGCTCATGGGAGAGTGGAGACTTCACCCCCAAGCGGTCCAGCTGATTTGGTGTCGATTTGGTCAAGCGCAGGTGGACCTGTTCGCCTCCAGGGAATCCTCCCACTGCCCGCTCTGGTATTCTCTGACCGAGGCTTCCCTCGGCACAGACACACTGGCACACAGCTGGCCCCTGGGGCTGCGCAAGTATGCATTTCGCCCAGTGAGCCTACTTGCACAGACGTTGTGCAATGTCAGGGAGGACAAGCAGGTCATCCTAGTGGCACCATATTGGCCCACCCAGACTTGGTTCTCAGACCTCATGCTCCTCGCAACAGCCCCCCCACCTGGAAAAGTCCCCTGAGGAAGGACCTTCTTTCTCAGGGACGGGATGCCATCTGGCACCTGCGACTAGACCTCTGGAATCTCCATATCTGGCTCTTGGACGGGATGTGGAAGATCACTTGGGCCAGGTCTTCCTCGACGAGGTGCCTGTATAACCTGAAGTGGCGTATGTTTGCTAAGTGGTGTTCTTCCCGACGCAAAGACCCCCAGAGATGCACAGTCGGATTAGTGCTTTCCTTTCTGCAGGAGAGGCTGTAGGGGCAGCTGTCACCCTCCACCTTGAATGTGTATGTAGCTGCTATATCGGCACATCACAATGCAGTTGACAGAAACCATTTGGGGAAGCACGACTTGATTGTCAGGTCCCTGAGAGGCACGAGGAGGTTAACTCCCAGGGGCGTAATCTGCACTAGGCATGCAGAGGGAGAGAAAGCCAGCATAAGCTTCTTCGAGGTGAATGGAACAGCAGTAGAATTCAGCTCGCTGATACACAATCGCTCGGCTCCGAAGAAAAAAATCTCAATGAGAGTGGGCATTCCTTCTCCTTTTATATCCGTATGTCTGAGGGAGTGGCATGCAAATTCCACTCGCCAATTCCTATTGGCCTTTTCTTACAGATTGAGGTGTTTCAGGGCTCTCATTTGTGACCCCTAAGGTCGACACAACGTTGAGTGAGTGACAGAAGGGGAACTGGAACTCTTGGCATGGCATGACAGATCCATAATTTTTCTAAACAGATGGCACTTTCTTTCACTTTTTCAAGATGCATGTGCTTGGTGGTGTTTGTTTTGTCATGCACCTGCAGAGTTTGTTTGCTGCATTTGCTTTGCGTTTTTTGGTTTGTTTTATGTGGAAACAGAAATTGCACTGCAGGTCGTGCTAATTAATCTCAGGTTAAAGTTATCAGCTAGCCAGCTGGCTGCTCACAGTTAAGTAGCCTATGTCTGTTTTTAAAGTCGACACGTAATCAAAATTGCAACAACACTGCATAATATATTTTGTTTTTTCAGGGAATGTATTTGTAACATGTGTATTTTGTCTTACTGTACTGACAGAGTTTTTATAGTCAAAACGAGTAAAAAAATCTACCAGTAATCCAAAGTATTTAGAATACGTTACTGACCTTGAGTATGTACAGTATGTATTCTGTAATCTGTAGAATACATTTCAAAAGTAACCCTCCCAACCCTGTGATGTAATCAAAGCCAAGAGGGCAGGCAAAAATAATATTAACCACTATTATCATAGCCCACTTTTTAAAAAAGATGGACAAACTTTAGCAATAAAGACAGCTTACTGTGCATTATCCATCTCACTACACTGCTATTTACAAATAAACAAATACATGGATGTGAAAGATTAGAGTTGAATTTACTTGAATTGACCATTATGAATCAATTATTTCAAAAAGCTATGAAACAAATTAAGATTTATTTAAGGAGGTTAAGAATTTCTGAGGGAAATGGTGAAGCTCTGTTGAGTAATGTTGTGCAAGACCGAGCAGGAATCTCTCCAGACCTTTATCACACCTCATTCATCAACAGAGTTGAATTCACTCATTCATCTCTTCAAAGATCAGATCTTTCAAAATGATCCCGTTCAAAACGAATAAATGGAAAATGTGATGACAGATGGAATATAAAGATTTACGTTTACATGGGATCCAATTTTCTCCTCTTTTTATTTTCTTTTAATTATGGTTAGTGGTTGCTTTCAATTCCTCAAATGTCCACAGAGGATATAAGATATATAGAACACATGCACTTTGGTTTCTTATTAACTGAGATGTCTGGCTGTTTTACACTGATATTAATATTTTGGTTATAATTTATTGTGTAAAATTGTCTGTGTCACAGTGCAGGGAAGACAGGACCCAAAAGCAGAGGGAAAGTTCAATAGGAATTTATTAACATGTCAAAATAGTTATTTTCCCAAAACATAGCAAGCAAAGCCCAGAGGAGTCTCCCGAGATGTGGGCAGACATCAGAGGAATCCTCCTCCACAGTGCTGGGCTCCAGCGGGTGAGAACGAATGCAAGTAGGCAGGTATCCTCACCTAAATAGACAGGCAGCCAGCGGATACACAATCTCGCTCCAACTACACTAAAAGTCACAATTACACCACAATGATCTGATTACATATTTAAACCCTTTGCAGCTGAAGGTTGTAATGATCAGCATTCCCACGGAAATCAATCAGGGTTCCCATGGAAATAATGATTCAGCATGCCAGCAGCACCTGAAACACATAAGGGCAAAACGTAAATCACGCTTTGACAAAACAGACAAGGGTCCTCCACAGGTAAACACACAACCTGGCAAGGTGCCATGACCGTGACATCTCCGGAGGGTGAAACAAAACACGAAACACAAGACAGACAGGGGACGATGATGTCATGGTCCTAGTCAGACAATACCCAACCTGACTGGTTGATAGGACCACGACATCACCGATGAGTGCATGGCAGTAACACGTGCACTGCCGTCCCAAACAACCACAAAGGGGGAACACTAAACACAAAGGCCGGCCGGCATTTCCACGGTCCCGTCAGGTAGAACCTCAACCGTGACAGTCTGTTAGTTACATAATCAGATTTCAGGTGTTTATTTGCATTAGTTTTGTATCATCCCACTAACTCCAGGCACTATTTAAATGCATTAAAAATGGATGATATTAGTTACATATAAGTGTGTGCGTGTATACAGGTGAAACTCGAAAAATTAGAATATCGTGCAAAAGTTCATTAATTTCAGTAATTCAACTTAAAAGGTGAAACTAATATATTATATAGACTCATTACAAGCAAAGTAAGATATTTCAAGCCTTTATTTGATATAATTTTGATGATTATGGCTTACAGCTTATGAAAACCCCAAATTCAGAATCTCAGAAAATTAGAAAGGTTTGGCATCTCCTAAAAACACATTTGTATTATTTGATATATTATTATTATTGCATTTTTTTTTCTCGTTCTTATGTTAATGTATGATATCCATTAATGCTGCATGATTGATTTAATTAAGATTGAAATTGCAATATGGCTTTGTTCGATTACTAAACCTTAAAAGGCTGTGTTTTAAAAACTATAGGCATACATGATACTACTCTAACTATTTCTGCCATACAGTGATATGCCATTCTGAACTCGGCCATAGTCTGCATTCAACACCTCAGTCAGGGCTTCAATCAGCGCTGTGTGAGCAAGCGGCACCCTCTAGCGGTCTGGATGGCATTATCCATTCTACAACTATAATATAGAATTTAAAAGGGGGTGTGTTCCTTTGGTTAAAAATTTTAAGATGCATTTCAAGTGATCCAATCACATGTAGTCAGGCGAGACACATCGCGGTTTACACCTGGTTGTTTAAATGCATCTTCTTTAACCACTTGTGTTCGGATTTGGAGGAGAGGGTCTCTGTTTCATGACGACATTCATCAATCAATATGTCAGTGTGTTACTGCATGATAATAAAGCGCAACAAAGTCAGAAAAGACAAAGAAAGCACAAAACAAAATGGGGTGCTGTTTCTCCTATAGATGTGATTGAAATTTAATCTAAAGCACAAACACAACATGTAAAGCAGAAGAATTTTTGTGGATTACTCTGTTAAAGGAGCTTCAAGTGTTCGTGTTCCCAATCTGTGTTGACATCAGACAAACTTAAGATCTGTGAAGCCCTTGTGATTTTGTATGTATTTGCCTTTTAAATTTTTCAGATTGGACAGTAATTTCCTTTCAAAGATGCTCGTAGTAGCTTTAGCGCAGCAATTGATTGACAGGTGAAGGGTGGCACTTCAATGCTGCCGGGACACATACGGGACGGATTAGCGTTTACACCTCAGATGCGATGTGGTCACATGCGTTTTTGACCTTATTCATATGTGGCTTTTGTGATCTGAACACATGAAATGCATCTTAACACCAGGGGGAAACAGGGTCATATATTACATACATGTAAAATGTGAGTTCTGTTGTTTTGAACAGCAAAAACAGAATTAATATTTTTTTTTATGAAGAACTAAATAACCTTTTTTTCATAATAATCATCTTCAGGGCTCCAGACAAAAAAAAAAATGACAAAGGAGCCATTGCCTTCTAAACGGAAAAATTTAGGA
Organism: Xyrauchen texanus; assembly: GCF_025860055.1. Lineage (NCBI taxonomy): Eukaryota > Metazoa > Chordata > Actinopteri > Cypriniformes > Catostomidae > Xyrauchen > Xyrauchen texanus. The sequence goes on from NC_068303.1 coordinate 3,507,140, forward strand.
GCCAAATGGCTGTATTAGTTGCCACATCACAGAATTGCTCGATTTAGATTTGTTTTGTTTTTAAACAACAGAGTAGAACAATGCTAAACACATACATTTCACCTCAAACCTTTGAAAGGTATCACACCTTGCATTTTCATGGTATGGGAGCAACTTTACTTTCAATATAGAGCTGTAAACTCTGCATACATTGAGTCCATCAATATCGCATTACTTCTCATACGGCAGCCAAAACAAGGCTCTTGTGGCGTAATCCAGGGGCAGAGTTTCCGTGGCCAAAGTGTTTGTGAGGTCACAACCTACCCCAGGGAGATTTCCTTCTTAACACAAGCTACATGCTTGCATGGAATCATGGGGTGAGTCCAACACGGAATACTGATGCCATTGGACTGAGAAAAGCACTCAGGAGCCAAACAAACTGCAGCTGTTCAGGACGCCTTAAATGCAAGAGATTAGTCAAGTCAAACTTTATCTATAAAGCACATTTAAAAACAACAACGCCATTGTTGGTGTCCAGCAGGAATTATTTTTTCCAACTAGTTGCTAATGTGAATGTAGCATTTTAATACAAGTTTAAACTAACATAAATTATAGACTGAGACAGCATGAGGAAGAAATAGACCACTCGTTGATAAAATGATGTGAGAAATCGTAATGCTTAACATCAGAGGTGGAAAGTAAATGAATTACAACTACTCTCGTAAATGTTTTTTTAAGTATAAGTAAAAACTTATTATATATAGGCCCAGGCACGTGAGGCATTGATCGTGACCATCAGAGACAGAAAGGCATCTTTAAAAAGACGTGTTTTTAAAAAGACGTTCAATGTCACTGTGCCTGCTCTAATAGAGGAAAATCTCTTTAAAGTGATGTCGAAGTGCCCAGGGGTGCAGTCTGCAGCGGAGTGCAGAGTGGAGAGAGAACCGCTGGAATGCGCCGTATATCCAACAGCAATGCTTCGCAGAGAGGTGAATGGAACTGCAGTGGTATTCAGCTTGCAGTCAATACAATCGCTCGGCTCTGAAGAAAAAGTCTGAATGAATCCACACACATACATTTCACCTCAAACCTTTGAAAGGTATCACACCTTGCATTTTCATGGTATGGGAGCAACTTTACTTTCAATATAGAGCTGTAAACTCTGCATACATTGAGTCCATCAATATCGCATTACTTCTCATACGGCAGCCAAAACAAGGCTGCCGTATGAGGAATGGGGGCGGCATGCAAATTCAACTGGCCAATTTCTCATTGGCCTTTTCTCTAAAGATCTGAAGGTGAATCGGGCTCATAAGAGTGACCCCTAGAGTCAATACATCGACACAACAATAATTTTAATTAGTTACAAGTACTCTTAACTCATCAATGATAAAAGTATTGTTGTTTTGATTTAATTATTTAAATTGGGTTATATCATGTCTTATACAGTATAAGGGACATTACAACTAGACATAGGGGTGGGCGATATCTCGATATTTAAAATATATCGAGATATTTTTTAAACACGATATGAATTTTGACATATCGTATATATCGATATATTGTTTATATCAGGGACGGACTGGGGCTAAAAAACAGCCCTGGACTTTCTCCCAAATAGGCCCATCATCCGGCCATTCGCCACTAGCCGCGCAACAGACACTAGCCAGGATGTCCTGATAATATGCCACAATACTGTATCAGACAAGGTATTCACAGCAAGTAACATCTCAAAACCAATGATGATAATAATTGGGGTTGTTTATTAATGAAGCCTCAGCCTTCAAATAAAAACAAAAAATGTACAATACCATCACATCTGCATTGAAAATAAAATACAAGTAATTAAATGTCACTGGCTACAGAAATTAGACATCCATAGACATCAGTGTGTATTTTACAAACTCTATGTCTCTCTAAATGTATTGTATTGTTTGTTTAGTACCTACGTATGTGAAATGAAATTATATGTCTGAAACCTAAAACCTAAAAGAAACATTATGTGGTTGAAAACACTGAAAACTAAGTTGTGATATGACAGCGCTGAGCGCGTCCGTCTCTGGCTCAGCGCCAGCCAACGCGCGAAAGCACATTTAATATTAGCAGCTAATCACGGTGCACTGACCGTTCTAATCACACTGGTGTGTGTGTGTGTGTGTGTGTGTGTGTGTGTGTGTGTGATCAGTACGTCGCGAAAGGATTAATTTCGTCCTGGCTGCAGCTCATGTACAAAACTGTACATTTTTCTAAACTGACCTGCTTCCATTACAAATCTGACTGCGGCCGGGGACGAATCACAAACTGGCTAGTAGGCCGACTCTTCTTCCTCAGTTTTTTTTTTTTTTTACACGTTGCATATAAGTGATCGTATTAGTGTCCCTACTGTTGGCTGTTCATATTGCTTTATTATACTTTTTTTTGTGCCGACGGACGGCCCTCGGTTGGACGGCCGTTCTGGACTTTTCCCGAACGCACAGATTGTCAGTCCGTCCCTGGTTTATATTCAATTCTGACTTCGCCACTTTGCTCGTTTGCTTTCTCTGTGCTGTGCTCGCTCCCGCCTCCGCTCGCCCCCGCCTCCTTGCTTTTGCTCCCCCTCCCTTCGCGTGTTGTCTCATTCAACATGGCGTCACCCGCAACCAGCCAGGGGTTTCAGTACAGCGTAAAAATGTGACGTGGTAGTGTAGGCGTTCTCCTAATTCAAAATTTGCATCAACAAAAACATTTACCGATTTCCCTATTTTGTCTTAGATTCTCCATGGCTGTTCCATCAGTTTGCTGTCGCTGTTATGAAAAGCCCGCGGAAAGAAGGCACTATAATGCGCATTTGTTTTATGTCATGGCCACGCCCCTTGTGCGTCGCTGTACTGAAACCCCTGTAGTTTAGTGAATGCCGCAACCAGCCCGGAGGCAGAACTCGTCTCAAAAAAAAGGACAACTGGCTCCATTATATGGAGATACTTCGGTTTTAAGGCGTCGGATGAACAGCAGACAGATGTCTACTGCCGTGAATGCCGAAAGTTGATGCCCACCAAAGCTTCTAGCAAACTTGTTTTTTGGCTATTTGTTGATGGCTACAACAGAGTTAATGCAAAGATGAGCGATATGTATTATTTGTTTTAATTTACAGTTAAATTATTATTATTTATGTAATCAGGGATTTTTTTTTCTTAAATGTCGCAGAAGCACTTTGTTCTTATATATGCACTGCCTACCTTGAATTGAGTTGTTTCATTTTTGAATGAAAAGGCAATATGTATTTCCTTTATTTTACAGTTAAATAATAAGAAGCACTTTGTTCTTACGTGAACTGCCTACCTCTTTGCACTTTAATAAAAAAAGACTGTGGTATTTGGCATATTTGTTTTTGCAGTAGTTTTTGGGGGGTTATTTTTCCTGTAAAGATATCGAGATATATATATATCGTAAATCGAGATACAGCAAAATATATATCGAGATATATTTTTTGCTCCATATCGCCCAGCCCAAACTAGACACCAAGTTAGCCATATGGCACACTGGACTCTACTCAGTACTTCTTAGTGCACATAAATCTGCATCTTTGTATGTACAATTGAGTAAAGAAGAATGGTTTACATTTAACAGGCTCCAAGTTCACAAGAGGTCACAACTATCAACCAGCTACAACTAAACAACAACAACAACAACTGTCATTAGAATTAATACTAAATACATTTTTAAATAAAAAAACTATTACTTTACTACAGAAGTTCCCTTGTTTTGACCAAACACACATTATTTGTTCAAGTGCAAGGGTTTATGAGTGTTCCACACAGCCACAATTTTGTACTAGGTAATTGTGAGTTAGTACTCAAAGCCAAAGTTTAAAAAACTTATGTATTTGAGTAATAAGTCCAAAATGGTTTCAAGTAATGTGTAATTAGTACCACTTTAATGTTTTTATTAATGACAACATTAGGATTTACAGAGTAATGGTAACATAATTAAAACGAATTAACCTACCCCAGGGAGATTAAGATTAAGATACAAATTTAAGATTATTTTTTTATCATTTGAGATTACTATTAGTATTTACAATGTAGAGCAAAGTCTGTAAATACAAACTGCGAAAAGTAGAATGTGAAAAGAAAAAAATCACAACTCTGCAGGGACGGACAGCGCATGTGGCTGGCTGACAAAGATTAGCGATAAAAGACTGTAAACAAAAGAAAATGTAACTCAGATGTTGGAAAATATAATTCAGCCCTCAGTAATTATCAGTTTTTGCTAAAACTGTCACAGATGGCTTTTTGAAATCAGTACTGTTTCTTCCCTGCAGTCTCAGCAGCTGGCTGATTGCATTACATGTCATTTAGCCAATGCATTTATCTAAAGTGACTTTATCAAGTCTTTCAGTTCAATACAGCCAACAAACTTACATGTGTGTGATTCACCAAAACTGAGCTCAAACCACTATAGATTATACTAGAACTTTGTGAAAGACACGTTTTTTGCGGTAATCTCTCATATAGTCCAACAAAGTTCATTTACACGGCACTATAGTTTTATATTATCTTTGTATTTTTTGGGGCGCATCGGTCCATTAGCTTCCATAATACAATGAAGAGATGATCCGCACACTGTGAATATGATGATTGTTTTACACATTGAGGAAGGCCTGTGCACCGAAACATCTGTGTCAATTTCCCCTAAAAATATAATTCATTATAAACATTTGCAGTTTTCTATCGGAGTGCAGATCATCTCTTCATTGTATTACGAAATCTCTGATTTAGACCACCCGTGGATCGTCTGAGACATATTATATGCAAAAATGGCAAGCTCCAATCTGATTGGCTGGCTTGACATCATTTCTGAGAGTCTACAGATTTATTTCAATCCACCAGGAAACAAAGTACCCAGACTGCTACAATGAGCACTTCTGAGAAAGAACTAGTTCCTAGATTTGCTAAAAAAGTTAATGAGGTTCGTGATATGAAATCTTTGAAAGTTAAATAGTTTAGTTTCAGAAACTTAGTAGACAATGTATCTTTAACGCACTTTTATATTTCACTTTGTTTTCAGATTTTCACTTGAGAATGTTACACCGATTGAATTTACATACTCACCAACACGCTGATAACTACTAAAGATTTATTTATTAAAATATCTGATATTGCAAAAAAACAACAACATGAGATTTGAAATCACTGGATTATTTGCAACTTTTGACGTCAAAACGTAAACAGCCATGCACACAACAACTGCGCACATTGCATAAGCCAGTACAAATGCCGGTAAAGCTGTTCACATGCAATGAAATCGTGGTAAATGGGCAAAGTCTATACATGCCAGTGATTTAGTTTAAACCGTTTATGACCTTACCCTGAGAATAGAAAACTGTTTAAGGTGTTTACATGACCCCACACATCGGCTTAGTAAGCTTAACATCGTATAAAAAAAAAATAAAAAAAAGAGCAGTTTCCTCCTTCCTCGGGTCGCCGCCCATGCCACCACCGCACACCGGGCACCTGCAGTTTGAGCATCATGGATGCGTGTCTCACTGCACCACACAAGCCACACACCCAGCCAGCCGCTGGTGATGAGTCTCGAGGACTGCCCTAGAAGCACTCCTCCTCAGTCACCGGCCCGCCTTACTGCGGACACATGGAGCAAGATAAGTACTTCAAGATTCCCCTCAGCATGGCCGCCTCGGGTCGGAGCTCCGCACCCTGACGCAGCACCCTCCACCCCGATGCGAGGCCCCACCCCTAGGAACGTTGGATGTGATCCTCCCCCTAGTGCCCCTTGCCCGGAGCTTGGACACGTGTTATAGCTCTCAAACCAGTCGCGCTGGTTGCCCAGAACCTTCCGACTCGGCTATGTGATCCATTTCACCAGGTGTCTGCTCCGGTTCCATGGCGTTGTCTTCACATTAGTGAAGGACGAGAGCGCCACCGTCCTCCAGGCAGAGATCACGGTCCTCCTTCAGAAGGACGCGATAGAGCCTGTCCCTCCAGCAGAGATGAGACAGGGGTTTTACAGCCCTTATTTCATCATTCCCAAGATGGGTGGTACACAATATACACTGGCATCCAAATGTTTGGTATAATGTACAGATTTTGCTGTTTCAGAAGGAAATTCGTACTTTCACCAAAGTGGAATTCAGTTGATCACAAAGTATAGTCAGGACATTACTGATGTAAATAACTGCACCATCACTATTTGAAAAAAGGCCCCATTCCCAGCAGCCATCACTCCAACACCTTATCCTTGAGTAATCATGCTAATCATTTGGTACTAGAAAATCTCTTGCCATTATATCAAACACAGTTGAAAGGTATTTGGTTCATTAAATGAAGCTTAACATTGTCTTTGTGTTTGTTTTTGAGTTATCACAGTATGCAATAGACTGGCATATCTTAAGTAGGGCTGGGATAAACAATTATTTTTTAAACGATTAATCTAACGATTCATTTTTTTCAGTCCGATTCGATTTCGATTCGATTAATCGACTTGACAACACCGGTAATACCGGTTTCTTCGGGGGTGGGGGTGTATAAAATGTAAAAAAAAAAACATTTGCCGGGAGTTTGATTGACTGGCGATCTGATCAATCAATCATAATACGCCATTTTTGTGCGACAAAGTAGTCAGGAGAGAGAAGATTAACGTCGGTGAATTTGAATAATGGATTGTAGGCTACTGTACTGACATCTTTCCGCGGTTAAAACAACAGTCCTTCTGATGTAGGCTACATTCATGTTTAGCCTATTTGATGCTATAAATTAACCAAGGAAAAGATGATCGGTTCACGAGCAGCTTTAACTGAGGCAATCTGTCACGACACATTAAAGAGCCACAAAATAGTAGGCCTATTTATGGTTTAATTTTCTTTGAATGACCAAATTTGAAAGTTGAGACTTTATTAAATGTTACCTGCTTGGTCCTGTCTGTCAGCGCGTTGTCAGTGTCCTCTATGTATTTTTCACGACATTCATAGCTATAAGCTTATTATTAATAGCTATAAGCTGAAAACTTTAGGTGTCGACAACGTATTATAGCCTACTCCAACATCGAGTGCAAAGTGGGGAGTTGAAAAAAACTTACGGTGCTCTGTCATCTGCAGCTGCAACCGGGTGGCGCCTCTTCAGATGCTGGTGCATTGCCGTGGTGCTAGAATGGAAGGCCATCTCCATTTTGCAAAGACGACATATCACGGAATTGTTTCCTTTTAAATTAAAGAATTCTCATACTTTAGAGGAACGAGTGCATGCCGCCTTGCACTTCTGATAGTCTGAGGAGCCACTCGTGTTGCTACTACGCTCCGGCGCCGCCATATTTGTTTTGGGTCTGACGAATCGACGCGCATATTTTGCGTCGACGTATTTTTTGTTGTCCCAGCCCTAGTCTTAAGGTCAATATTAGGTCAAAAAATGGCAAAAAAGAATCATTCTCTAGAAACCCGTCAGTCAGTTATTGTTTTGAGGAATGAAGGCGATACAATGCTCGAAATTTAAACATAGGTGTACACTACAGTCTTCAAAGACAAAAGGACAACCTATCAAGGACAGAAAGAGATGTGGAGGGCCAGATGTACAACTAAACAAGAGGATAAGTACATCAGAGTCTCTAGTTAGAGAGATAGATGCCTCGCATGTCCTCAACTGTCTGCTTCCCAATGATTTTTTGATGAGAAATCTTTGAAGTAGTTTGAGAAGTTCTGAAAAAAAATTCAAATTGTAATAGTAATTTTTCACATTATTAATGTCCTGACTATACATTGTGATCAGTCGAATGACACTTTGGTGGATAAAAGTACCACTGTCTTTCAATAAGAGCAAAATCTGTACATTATTCCAAACTTTTGGCCCCCAGTGTGTGTAAATATATTTATATAAAACATATAACATGTCCTGTCCAAGAAACTAATTCATTAGCACAAGGAACCTTTAGAGGAGCTTCTGAGCTCTATAAATATGTTCTCAAATCCCAGATAAGCTTTATAATTAATCATTTTGCTCTGTTTAATTATAGTTTAATGAAAAAAAAATACTATTTTGTCATTCTATTTTTTTTCAAGCAAGTATGTGATTTGAAGAATGACATTTGATAACACAATGGTTGGATATATGCGAATTGGAAAGATCTGAAGATATGCGAAGTGGATGAAATGTTTTTTAAAATACCGTACAATAACAAGGAAAATGTGTTGTTAAGTAATAACAGTTATGTAATTTGTTATAGTTTATGGAGCTACTGCAACTCTTTCAGTAAGGAGTTTGAAATGTGTTGCCAAGGTTTAGGTCTGCCCAAATTAGGAAATTAGATACTTTACTTCAGATAATGTTAAAATCAAGTTTTTGTTCAGTATTAAACCCAAAATGATTGAGTGCATCAATTACCATACAGAATGAGTTCTCAAACTCAGATGTAGGGCCATAATTTAGATTAATACTCAACAGTCCTAAAGTCACAATGTATGTGCCAAACGGGTGAAAGATTTGTGAATAGATGGGATAAATAATATCATAAAAGAGTACTAACTTTATTACACTGTGATAAATGATCTGTATCTGTTCCCAACAGTAACTAAACCTGTATCATAGGATATTGTGATTTAAACCAGTTTATATTACATCACATTTGGATATTTTCCTATTTTATACTGAAGTTGACTGAAAATTTGAATAACTGCCTGACTTTTGAGAATAACCTAAACAGATGTTATGGAATGATTCCGTTTTACACTAATATGCCAAATGTTCAAATCAAATTTAGATACATCTAAATTATTTTTTTTTTTAAATAAATAAATAAATACTGTAAATTTGAGTGGTTACAAAAGGTATTGTGAGTGGGTTTTAGTATGTTAGCATCTTGCTATGCACTAGCTATGGTGTTGCTTTGCAGTTACAAAGGTTTACTGAGTGGGGTATAGCCTGTTGCTATGTTACTTTTTGATTACAAAAGAATTCTGAGTGGGGTTTAGCATGTTGCTATGCGGTTGCTAAGTTGCTTTGCATTTACAAAGGAGCTCTGAGTGGGGTTTAACATGTTTGCTATGCAGTTGCTAAGTTAATTTGCGGTTACAAAGAAGTTCTGAATGGGTTTTAGGATGTTGTTAGCGCTAAGAATTGTGTTGCTTTGAAATTACAAAGGTTTTCAGAGTGGTATTAAGCATGCTGTTATGCGGTTGCTTTGCGGTTACAAAGGAGTTCTGAGTGGGGTTTAGCATGTTGATATGCAGTTGCTAAGTTGCTTTGTGGTTGCAAAGGCATTCTGAGTGGGTTTAGAATGTTGTTAGGGTGTTGCTAGGTGGTTTTTTACTGTCCCAATATTTGGGGCTTGTTCAAATCACTAAGAACGAGAGATTACTGCCTTAGCAAACACCACTAAAACCTACTTTCCCAGAAAATGAGCTAAACTCTGGAAAACGGCAACATTCCCAGACAAGCAGCCAGGGTGGATTTTTTCCACCCAGAAGCTATGGTCAATGAGGACACAGCATTTATACATGATTTCCTGTGCACCACATTGCAAGTGAAACTGTAAAGCAGACTTCCAATAAACAGGCCAAAAACTATTCGGGGGGATTTAGCAATGTTCAGCTCCCATGTTCAGTGTAAGTTTATATTTTGGTCACTGGATGTCATCAATGGAAGAGAAAATAGAGCCATTTGTATGCAGGTTTTCATGAATTTCTGCTGGCACAAGCAGTCCAATAGTTTTGGGGACAGATCAGAGGCATGTTTTACTCTTCACATCCTTGCTAGTGTTTCTTTGACACTCTCTAACTGTGTTGTCATACTAGAGCCTTTAGTGTGGATTACGGTTCATTTGAATAGTCTGAATATTGTTTATTTTGTTCAGTGTAAAGAGTTTTTCTGTTTGAAAATATGATCTGGGACATGGGGCATTTGAGCTATGGTATGAAGCTGCTTTAACGTCCCCAAGATACTTTAAAATCTTAACATCCCTAAAACAAGATCCAGTAACTTGAGAAAAAAAAATTACATCAAATATGTATTATATAATGCACAGTCTGTCAGGATGGCTTGAAGGAAGGTGAGAACTCAGGTGCAGAGTGATAACAAAGGGTTTTATAAAAAAAAAAAAAAAGAAAGTAAAACAAACAAACTACACCGTAGGAGAAAACTTATCAGTCCAGGGCAGACGAATGAACAGACTGGCTGGGCTGGATGAACAGGAGAGGACAGGAAAGGAAAGGACATGACACCGATCACCTGCCACAAACAGGTGGACACCTAACAGGGTGAAAAAAAATAAACTTGCACAGGACAGAGAACACAGGGAGGTTAAATAGGGAAGGAAATGAAGAGGGTAATGAGGGAGAGCAGATGGAACAGATAACAAGGTAACAAGGCAAACGAGGGGGTGGGGTATCACTAAATACCAAACTGACATGAGTGCACATGGCAATGAGAAAAAAACAAATCCAAGTACACTCACACAACACTAGTGTTAGGATCCAGCTACAAAACTAAAAACAAAGCGAACCGAAGTGGCAAGATCCTGACACTAGATACACAAGACAGAAAAAACACAAAACACAGGTGCCAGGTCCCGAAAATGAAGAAAACTCTTCACTGGAGTGTCATGATCAGCTGCCCTGTGTGAGTTTGTGGGTGCGTTTTTATTTAATTATATATTATTAAGCTGGTTCTCGCCTCCTCCTTTCCCTTTAACCCCCTTACACATGCAGGGCAGCTGCCTGTAATTCTCTCCCTCTCTCAAACTGTCATCACCGGCCATCATTATCCCTCACACGCCCGATCAGGCTGATTGGGGACCGGGCGTGCGTTGTTGTTCCAGCCCGGCCCCGCCCTCCTCTGCTCTACCATCACCCTGAAGGAGTTTATTTAGCTAGAATGATTGGCTGACTGTACATTATCCCACTAATTACTGCATGTTAAGTCTAAATACTTAAACAACACAGTGAAACTGGCATCTTCTTGATATGTCTGTTGATGATGCAAATACAGCGACAGTCAAGCCCAAAAGTATAACTGTGAAAAGGCCAGTGAAGACAGGTTGATAGAGATGGAATCCAACTTCGGTTCAAACCAAGTGACGGAAAGTGTAAGTGTCCAAAATGTTTTCAACAGAGAATCCTGCGGCAGCAACACAACCCTTGCTGATGATGTTTGGATAGCAGATCAAAGGTTCTTGCATGTTGAACTGCCCCATGTGCTGCACGCAGGACTCAAAGTTTATGGTGTAAATCAGAGCGATGATTTTGCAATTGATCCAAGACCGTGCAAGCCTCTGATATGCTAAACAAACACAATGACATCCACACACACAAACACTCCGAAACATTCACATGCAGACAATTAGTTGTATGCGCACACATGCATACAATCTACAAACGCAGAGTTAAAACATGCCAATCTGGGTACTTTCAAACACACGGCTGAGTATACTCGAAAGTTGGGTTGCTCAGTTCACCCATAATGATAGCTCATACTTATAAGCATGCTGAACTGCACACCAAATTGGTTATTTTCATTATTTATTTACATATTAGCAAAATCTATCAAATGTGACTATTTATGACAATTAGGTTTTTGAAAGAAATTATAACTTCATTAAAATAATAATCAAATATGCATTAAAAAAATTCACAATACAACATAATGAAAATAGACCAAGAAAATGACTCAACAGGCTTTGGATAGAATTTTTTTTTTTTTTTTAAACGTACCACTAAACAAATCCTTTTCATGCTCAAGTATGTCTCTCATTAAGCTCTGACACAAAGAGAAGTATTCCATCTTTCACCAGTGTGTCGTCTAATGTAAGCTGCATTTACTTTTGAGGAGTGCTGATAGCGATCTCTCACTCCAACACAACAAGAGGGAATGTCTCTTCTACGGTTTCAGAAGAGAGCTCAACAATGTCTCGAACTCTCCTCAGATTCCCCAAGATAAAGTCTACCATCAAAAGATTCTCCTCATTTTTATTTTTCACATTTTTTTTTATGGTTCTACACTTTTAGTGTACATCACCAATTCAATGAATTGCGCCATACATACAGGAATGGCCATTACCTAAAATATAACGTATCCAGAGTGTATTAGAATGCCACTTTAAGTAGTTTCCCAGTAGTTCAGTTACCTGTTTGAATATAGTCATTAGATTTGCAATTTCATTTGGTGACACTTGTGGCATAGATATGACTAACCTATACGAAATAAAAGTGGCACAAAATCATGTTCAGTTCTAAACAGTGTTCTAAAATATTTCTGGAACAATTTGAGAGCGGTTCACTGTAAATTTACGAATATGTTTCTAAATCTAAAGACCAGATTTTACCATGCAGATGACTACGGGTAAAGTGTTGAAAATGACAGCGCAGTAAATCGTGGTAATGAATGTCAGAGAAACAGAGACAAAGAGCGAGAGAGAGGGTTACAAAGCAAGCCTGTCCTTTCATGTGGTTGCCACTAGTCACCATATTTCACATTTATACTGTAACATGACTTCTTTTTAATTTAGGTGACAGCTGCGGTGCTAATTTAGATAAATGACAGGTGGAATAATCAAAAACACATTCACAATAACTAACTCTGTAACCGACTCTCATTTTAATTTGCTTTGTCATTATTTTAGAATCACTGTTGATATTGCTCATATATAGGATTAGTTATTTTTCTAAATCCCTAATTGTACTATATCGTGCAGCTTTTGAGGTGTGCTATTACTTCAGCGGTGACGAGTTTTGCAGAGGAAAGCACACATTTTCTAAAGAACATTTAATTATGTAGTTTCTTTTAATCCATTCTGAATCCAACTGTGAAGAAATGTTTTTAATCCAATCTATGAGTAATTAGTTTGAAAATATTAGCATCTGGCTCCAGTAAAGAATTCTTGCTCTTCTTGTTGTAAACATTGCTGCCAACACGCAACAGTTTAAAGCGGCATAATTGCTCCTGGTATTTTGACATCATTCACTAATGGGTAGCTTGAAGGTTTTTGACCTATTCCTGGCTGTTCCCTTTTGTGACTTCATAAATGTTGCACTTTTATATCTCCTCCTGCAGCCACAGGAATCTGCATTTCATTGTATCAGTTTACCAACATCTCTTTATATGAGACTACGTGGAAAATAAAGAGTCTTCCAAGAACAAGTGAATGAGAGTGTTCACAATTTTTGACAAAATACCAATGTAGGATGAATTCTCAGTGTCTTTGTTTTTCAGTGGTGAAACTAACCGTAGGTAGTTAGCAAGTTAAGCAAGCAGGTAGGTAGTTAGTTAGGGAATTTTTTCAATAGGTAGGTAGTTAGCTAGTTGAGTAGGTTGGTAGTTACCTAGTAAAGTAGGTAGTTAGCTAGGTTAGTAAGACTGGCAGATAGTAAGGTAGGTAGGCTAAGAAGGTAGTTGGATAGGTATGTTAAGACCTGGACAAGTTCTTGAAAAGGAAAATATTGATGATGATTAGCCTATATGGGATAGTGGTGTGCCGTAGAACTTAGTCAAAAAAGGTTGGGAAACACTGAGTTATAGGTATAATTCACACAAAAATTAAAGTTCTCTTGTTTTCTTACTCTCGTCTTTATTTCTTCTGCACCCACATCTATCATATCACATCTGAAGACATGGATTTAACTACTGGAGTCTTATAGATTACTTTTATGCTGCCTTTATGTGCTTTTTGGAACTTCATTTTGGAAGCCATACACTTGTGAGGACCTACAGAGCTGAAATATTCTTCTAAAAAGCTTCATTTGTGTTCAGCAGAGGAAATAAAGTTATACACATCTGGGATGACTTTATATAATAGGTAGTTAGGTAAGTAAGTAGTTAGATTGGTAGTTAGTTAGCTAGGCAAGTAGGTAGGTAGATAGGCAAGTAGTTAGGTAGGTAGCTAATTAAGTAGGTAGTTAAGTAGTTAGATTGGTAGTTAGGTAGCTAGTTAAGAAAGTAGTTAGGTAGGTATCTAAGTGGTGGTGGTGGTGTAGTGGCTAAAGCACAGGGCTGTTAATCAGAAGGTCGTTGGTTTGAACCCCACGGCCACCACCATTGTGTCCTTGAGCAAGGCACTTAACTCCAGGTTGTTCCGGGGGGATTGTCCCTGTAATAAGTGCACTGTAAGTCGCTTTGGATAAAAGCGTCTGCCAAATGCATAAATGTAAAATGTAAATGTAAGTAGTTAGCAAGTTAAGAAGATAGGTAGTTAGCTAGTTAAGTTGCTAGGTAGTTAGGTGGTAGGTACATATGAAGAATTTGATAGGTAGGTAGACAAATTATATGTCTTAAATTCACAGGACAACTAGGAAAGTTCTAGCTTAATAGAGACAGGGTTGGGAGGGTTAATTTTGAAATGTTTTCCACCACAGAATACATGCTGTAAAATGTAATTTGTAACGTATTCACGTGTTAGATTGCGTTACTGACCTTGAGTAATCTAAATACTTTGGATTACTTCTTTAGCACTGGTAGATTTTTTCACTTGTTTTGACTATAAAAACTGGAAGACAAAATACACATGTTAAAAATACATTCTCTGAAAAACTGAAATATCTTACGCAGTGTTGTTTCTAAAACAAGATCAATCAAATTTATCTTGTTTTAAGGATTTTTAAATATTTGTACAGGAAAACAATAAAAAAAATTATTATCAAGAATATGATTTTTAGCCCTAATATCAAAGATCTCACTAGAAAAAAGAAATTATGATCTAACGTGAATTTTCTTGATAATAAATATGATCGTGTCTGGTAACATGTTCATGTTTTAACTTAGCGTAAAGCTAACAATTTACACAAGGTTTATTTCTATTTCTTCTGCTCCAAACTTACTTCAAACGTACTTCTCTGTCTGCTCGTATGAATGTAACACATCATAAGAAAGTGTTTCACAGCTATTCAAATGCACTTTAGATCATTTATATGTATAAATGTTTTCCATCTTAAATGACTAAATATTAAATTAAACAAATGACAATAAAATACAAAGTAATCTCTTCAGTAATCAAAATACTTTTAGAATGTAACTGTATTCTAATTACCAATTATTTAAATTGTAACTGGTGTGGAATACAGTTACTTATATTTTGTATTTTAAGTATGAAATCCCGTCACATGTATTCCATTACTCCCCAACCCTGAATAGAGATAACCTAATCCTTTCATATTTGGATAAAAAAAATTAAGCTTTGATCATTCAGTTATCGGTTACTGATTTCCAAGTTGTACTCAAGAGAGTATCAGATCATTATAAAAAAATAATAATAATTTATCTAACAAAAAGCAAGAATGAGAGTATACTTCTGAGTTAATGTCTAAGATTGCAGGGGTAATTAAAGTAAACTGTGCTCCCTACTGATCTGAATTGTGTTCTTAGCTACAGACTATTTCCACTAATGTTAACATGCACCAACACGCTTCTCCTATATCAGAGGCAGGTCTGGCCCATCCTACAGGTGAAACCGCTGGCCGCCTATAGGGCCCCCATGTGCCTGGGGGGGGGGGGCCCTGCATAGGCACTAACACTTGCAAAGTAAATGAAAAAGTTGTAAGATTAAGAAATTAGTTGACTTTTATTTTGATATTCCCCACATTTCAATGGTTTCTATCACTCACATATTTAGAGGAATGAGTGAAGCGGATCATTTAACATACAAATTACAATGCTGGTAAAAACTAAAAACTACATGTTATGTATAAAATGAGCTCTGAATAATCATGAAAAGACAAATAACTGAAAGTTACAACAAATAAAGTAACAGCAGTATATCTCAAATCGGCAAGAGGTAAAGATAAGCAGTACACACTAATCTGCATAATTTATTCATAACACAAAGCAATACTGGAAACTGGAGTGCGGCTTCTTTTCACACTATTATTAGACACAGATCGCACACCTTGCGAATAAATGCGCACGCATGACAGAAACGCAGGAAATAAGTCATGAAAAATATTGCTTTGTGGCTATTTGAGTCTTCATTTGTGTAAAGGATAGCAGAAACCGCACTTGACAAATCATTAGGGATTTTCATGTTTTCTCATGAATAATCTGCTGGGGAAGGAATTCAGACACTATTGATATAAAGATGAAAAAACTCACATAAGAGTGAACATATGAACAAATAATCTGGAAAATAACCAAAGCATCCTATCTTTAATTTTTTCTGCTCATTAAGAGGCATGTGCTTATTCTATACATTATTCTATACAAATATATATTTCGAGGTGTGGTGTTTATATTTAAAATAAGGCAATAAATGGGGACTTGTAACTGCACCTAAATACACATATTCCCTTATGCATGCATGTTAACATCTTCACGTTGGAAAAAAAACTATTGGACATGTTATTTGTCATCTACCGAGCTATACAGTATAGTGCCACAAACCCACGGGCTGGCCCTGATTAGATGACCTTGGCACCGATGTGACTGACAGCCCCTGATAGACAGACAGAGCCATCCATCACACTTCAGACAGGCTCGTTGTCATACAGTTTAAAACTCAGATTGATGTCTCAGTGAGCCATATGGAGACAAGATGACGTATTTTCCCTGAGAGGTGCAGTGCTTAATTGTGAAGTGATGTGTGTAAATGAGTTCTAAATGAGACAGACCTCCAGTATCCAAATAAAGTCATCCTAGTCACTGAACACACTAAATGCATTGTCTGGATGTTTCTTATAAGGCTTTGAGGTTTGCCGTTTGTTTATTTCACAATGAAATGTCTTCAATTATTGTTTAAAGGTGCTTAGATAGACAGACAGACAGATAGACCATCTTCAGCGATTGTTTTAAAGGTGTTTTAGGTGGCTGTTCGTTCTGCATAAAAAAGGAGAAAGTGAACGCATTCCACAGCGGTGAAACAAAGCTGTTTTCCCAACCACTCAAAGTGTTTACAGATGTGCCGTCAAATGTTACATCCCAAATGTCATATCTGCAGCAAAAAATCCTAAATATACTGTATAACATAAAAACATAGTCACAAATCCATCAATGCTTAAAAATTCCAAGAGAAAAGACTCTTTGAACTCAATAAGATGTAAAGTTTGACACAGCAATCTTCATTTGTGCCATTGGCTCTGCAAGGGTGGTGAAAATGAATTGTTGCACATGTCCCCAGATGTGCGGGCTCGTGCATTGAGACCAGTTGCTGGAGTTCCACCATTCAGAGTGAGCTAATCTTTCAGGCAGTGTCTGGGATTGTCCTGCTGGGATCAGTTTGGAATAAGACCTCAGACACAGAGACTCAGACACAATGGACATGTGTAACAGTCGCGGGCCGTGCATTTTAAGTCTAGGCGATTCCTGCCATTAAGAAAACACAGTTTCACAATGAATAAGACGCTATGCCTATCATACATTACATGGCAGTCAACTTATAATACCGACTGACATTTTATAAACACGTCCACGCACGAAAGCTAGAACTTGAAAAGACACTTAATACTCAAGCAAGCCTAATTTGAACTACAGCATGCCTCTTACGTGAAAGGAACGTCAAAAATCATAATTTCTCATATGAATCTACCAAGGAGCTCTATAATACTTGGAAAAATCTATCTAATAATATTAGCGATTTAAATGCCGCTTGCAATAAATTAGTTTGGTCAGGATACACGGTTATGCTGCGTTCCATTCAAGTTGGATGTGGGATATTCCTACTTGATATCTCTGACCATAAATGCATTGCATTCCCCGATATTCGGAAGATGACGTTTAAACCTGCGTACACACTGCCAGCGACTTTGTCGCTGCAGGTCGCCAGTGGCTGGCGGTGAAGTCGCTAGTGGGCGTTCCCACTACTGGTTGCCTAGTAATGTTTATAAATGACATTCACGGATATCATTCCATTGCTGTTGACAGCAAATCGCTTTTCTTGCCGCTAAAAACAAACATTTTGGAGGGAAAAGAATAAATATAAATGCAATCAGTACATAAAATGCTTTATATCAAAGATGAATGAGAAACAAGGTGTGCTCTTTGCCATAGCGGCTGTACCGAGAACCACCGGCTGGTGCAAGAGCTGCGGCTGGATATACCATATCCATATCATAGAGCACTGGAAAATTGATAACAGCAAGAATGATCCTTTCATCCATCTTTCCGTTACTGCTGGAGCTGAGAGAGAGAGAAGGATCACGTGAGCTTCTCTCCTATTGGCTGTCGCTTCCGTAAGTCGCTCTTCATTTGAATAAAATTGAACTTGTCTCAACTTTGTCGAGTCGCTGGACACGCCCACATCTAGTCGCCAACGGTCACGACAGCTCGTGTCGCCGGAAGTCGCTATTCTCTCATTGAAAATGAATGGGATGGTGTAACTGTCTCGCGAGGTGTCGCTGGCAGTGTGCAGGAAACAAAACTGCAACGCTCCCGTTAAGGTGCGTACACACTGCCAGCGACTTTGTCGCTGCAGGTCGCCAGTGGCTGGCGGTGAAGTCGCTAGTGGGTGTTCCCACTACTGGTTGCCTAGTAACGTTTATAAATTACATTCACGGGAGTCATTCCATTGCTGTTGACAGCGAATCTCTTTTCTTGCCACTAAAAACAAACATTTTGAAGGGAAAAGACTAAATATAAATGCAATCAGTACATAAAATGCTTTATATCAAAGATGAATGAGAAACAGGGCGTGCTGTTTGCCATAGCGGCTGTTTATCTGTGGCAAAAATGCAAATGCTGGTCTCAAATTTCACAGATGTCTTTAGAGATGTCTCCTAGCAACCCAACTGATAAACAATGCTTCAGCGCTAGCATTTGTGCTTCAGGTGTACGATTATCAAAAGAGATTATAATGTTTTATACACCTGTTTCTGCAGGCGTTTGTTAAACAAGCTTTAATATCATGTAATGTGGAAACAAACTAATTTATCGAGATTACTTAATAAAGTGAATATTTATCACTTACTTTGTTATCTCCCTGAGTGTGGACATGTTTGTGTGACATCATGCCCCAACATCTCGACGAAATCAGAGTTGAGAATTCCTGCATGAGCCTATATGTTGTAATTCTGACTTCAAGATGCATTTCATTGCACTTTTCCCAAGTATTACGTTTTAAAATCCGACTTTCCAAGTTGAATGGAGAGCAGCACTACTTTTCAAAACTTGATCCGACACTGAATGCTCCAGCAGCCTAATTTACACTTAGAAAATTCCTAATGTTGCTATAACAATGCAAAAAGCACTTACAAATTTACTTGATGTGAAATGAGTCCTCATTTCTTGTTTAATAAATTAAGCAATCACACGGTCATGCAGAACAACTCGCTTTTTTAAATCCATAAGGATCTCTTATGTCGTTAGCGGCTGTGATGACGACATCACGTACGTACATCACCTAAAGCGTGATTGCGTCACTCAAGGCCAACTAGAAGGCCTCGACCGGGACATATCCTAAAGATCACAACCACAAAGAACAAATAAATCAATCTGATTGGCTGATTAATCTGACAATCTGTCTTAAGTTGCCCATTTATTTGCACTGTTGAGGGATTCTGTGGAAATTCTGTGGAGGGGGTGGAGCTCAAACTCACATGCTGCTTCGGGCATGTGATTAGTGAAACAGTCATCACACTTCACTTTTAGTTTTTCTCTCTTTGTTTGTTGATTAATTAAGTGGAAAATTATTAAAATACATAGGCAAAAAGGTGACTGAGATTGAAAGGATGAAAAATATTTATTTATTTAGCATGTTAGGCCAGCAGAAAAGGCTTTGCCGACCTTGAGAATTCGCCACTGGTGTAACATCCCATCTCATGTCTGTTTAGTCACATTGGAAAAATGACTCCTTAAGGAGTAGTTCCCCCAAAAATGAAAATTCTGTGGATTTACTCACCCTCATGTTGTTCCAAACCTGTATGGATTTCTGTATGGAATGCTAAGGACTGTGCTGATTACTAGAAATGTCCCAATATATTGATCCGTTTTTGAGGCATCCTTTAAATTAGAAGCCATATTTATGTGCTTTCCCATTCACTGTGACTTGGCCTTCCATTTAATGGAGTCGGGCGTAAATGTGTTAGGAGACCACAAGGGGGTGATTTGACATTTACTGAAGCTGCTTATGGGTAGGACAAGACACAGGTATCACTGTCACACAGGAAGCTGAGTATGACGTTGATGAGTTTGCAGGTTAGTGTATGTAACTGTGCAAACTGAACGATTAGAAATGGGGACATTTATAATGAAATTTCTCTGTATGTAGACGTGAATAGGTTTCATTCAAGCCATCACACCAAAAGAAGGCATACTTTTACTGTAAATACATTTTGTGAAGGCTCTATGGAAAGAACATAAAGTATAAACACTATATCATCTAGCGATGGCTACGTAGAGTAAATCATCAACTTTCTTTTGATAATGATTCAGTGTGCAAAACTGCATGTCCCTTGTGAAAAAAAAAATTATTGGGTTATCATAAATCATATGTTAAGAGGACCCACAGAATAAAAACTAGAAATAGAAATATGGATGTGGCTGTGCAATGGCATAACATAAAAGGGTCAAAATCACCATAAAGTGCCTTTGAGACTTCACAGTTTCCACAAAAAAATCTGAGATTTTCCATTTAACTTTATATGTTTTGTATTAAGGAGACCTTAGGCTGTTAGAAATGCATATTGCTCAAGCTCCAGTACTTTTTATAAATAAACTGCAAGCTGACAATATACAAGCAAACCATAAAATATGTCCACTCTGTCATGGACAAATTCAAAGTAGAATAAATACATTTTCATTGCATAGTGATTATAAAACTTAGATCTGCAGAAAGATAATGTGTCCCTTTCCCAACAAAACATTTTAGTTAATGGTAAAAGACTTTTGATAATAATGAAGTTACTGCCTAAATATGTTTTGCCCAATAAAATATGCGATAGTTGCACATTCTTTTCTAAATAAAATCTAACAACAAAGATATTTAGTCAAACTTTCAAACAATACTAACTAGGCCTCATTTGTTTATTAAGAAATCACACACAAGGTTTTGTTAACTTGTTAAAATAATTTTTTATTTTCATAAAAGTTGAACATGACAGGGTGGACAACAAGATGACAGGGTGGAACCTGGCATGACAGGGTGGACAAATGCTTTAATGGGTGAACTAGAAGAGAACAGGAACATTAAAGAAACAACAGGAACAACAAGAAACCCTTAAGCAATATAAAGAAGGATTTCAGAAATTAATTTTTATTACAAAAATATAAACTGACTACGCCACCCCGAGGTCTAACCCGGGGAACTGTAAGTAACCACCAAGGCTTCTATAGAATTAGGCAATTAGGTTCGCGTGCTGAACAAACAGAGAAATTGTTCCGTACAAAGAAATACCATTTTATTAATCAATTTCACAGCAAAGATAGTGAACAAAAAGCTGACGTCAGCATATTCTTAAAACACTGCATACTGGGTAAGAGCCAATACCACATCACTATATATCTAAATTCACAGCACTCCAATGAAGATCGGACAATTCATCAATAAAACACAATAATAAATAACACACAAGGAGGTGTGACTCAGTGTCCAGACATGAAGTCTATTTCACACACGCACACTCACAGGTACCCCCCTCCACCCCCCCCACCCATCCCAGCGACGACTCTTTCCATCCATGAGAGGGACGTCAACAAACTCTTCAGGAGACAGAACCCCCGGAAAGCTGCTGGACCGGATGCTGTTTCCCCATCCAGCTTGAAGCACTGCGCTGATCAGCTGTCTCCAGTGTTCACAGACATTTTCAACACCTCACTGAAGACATGTCACGTGCCAACACCTCACTGGAGACATGTCACGTGCCATGCTTCAAGTCTTCAACTATCATCCCTGTTCCCAAGAAGTCAAGGACCACAGGACTTAACGACTTCAGACCCATCGCCCTGACCTCTGTGGTGATGAAGTCCTTTGAGCGCCTTGTGCTTTCTCACCTCAAAGTCATCACCGACCCCCTCCTGGACCCCCTGCAGTTTGCATACAGAGCCAACAGGTCTGTAGACGATGCAGTCAACTTGGCCCTCCACTACATCCTCCAGCACCTGGACTCTGCAGGAACCTATGCCAGGATTCTGTTTGTTGATTTCAGCTCTGTCTTTAACACCATCATCCCGGCTCTGCTCCAGGAGAAGATCTCCCAGCTAAGTGTGCCTGACTTCACCTGCAGGTGGATCACTGACTTCCTGTCTGACAGGAAGCAGCACGTGAGGCTGGGGAAACACGTCTCCGACTCACAGTCCATTAGCATTGGATCCCCCCAGGGCTGCGTTCTTTCTCCTCTGCTCTTCTCCCTGTACACTAACAGTTGCACCTCCAGTCACCAGTCCGTCAAGCTTCTGAAGTTTGCGGACGACACCTCCCTCATCGGACTCATCTCTGATGGTGACGAGTCCGCCTACAGGTGGGAGGTCGACCACCTTATGACCTGGTGCAACCAAAACAACCTAGAGCTCAACGCTCTAAAGACAGTGGAGATGGTTGTGGACTTCAGGAAGAACTCAGCCTCACCTGCACCTGCCCCCATCACCCTCTGCAACTCCACAATTGACACTGTGGAGTCTTTCCGCTTCCTGGGAACTATCATCTCCCAGGACCTCAAGTGGGAGCTGAACATCAGCTCCCTCATCAAGAAAGCACAACAGAGGATGTACTTCCTGCGGCAGCTGAAGAAATTCAACCTGCCAAATTCAATGATGGTGCACTTCTACACAGCCATCATCGAGTCCATCCTCACATCCTCCATCACTATCTGGTACGCTGCTACTACTGCCAAGGACAAGGGAAGACTGCAGTATGTCATCCGGTCTGCAGAGAAGGTGATTGGCTGCAATCTGCCGCCGCTCCAGGACCTGTACGACTCCAGGACCCTGAAGCGTGCTGGAAAGATTGTGGCTGATCTCTCCCAATCTCTTTGAATCACTCCCCATCGGCAGAAGGCTGAGGTCCATCAGGACAAAAACCTCACGCCACAAGAACAGTTTCTTCCCATCCGCCACTTGCCTTATCAACAATGCCCGGTATTCACCCCGACACTCTCCACACTCCACCTCTGGCTCTACATTTCACTGCACTACTCTGCTCTCTTTTATTTTATACTTACTTTTAATTGATACTGTGGGGACATATTTATATTTATATTGCTTTATTTTTATTCTTGTTCATATATTTAGAGACTGTGTGAACGCACCTACAAAAAAGTTCACATCCACTCATGTATAGAATCTACTGTTATAATATGTGTTATAACTGTGTTATAACTGTTCTGATATGTGAAAAAAAAAATCTAAATGTGGCAAAAACTGTAAATGTCCTCCCTGTCATGAACCATGTCCACCCTGTCAATGGAAGGCTTGGTGACAGGGTGGACAATGACAGGGTGGACATTTTTGGCTAAAGTTAGCATTTAATGAGCACATGGTGTGTAGCAGTTAGCAAAGTGATTCACTGACTGAAGCTGACTGTGCACTGTTTAAAATATATATTTTGAATTTCTGAAAGGTTTTTATATTAATTAATATTTCACAATGACAGGGTGGACATATTAAGCTTGACAACACGCAACTACAA
Organism: Xyrauchen texanus; assembly: GCF_025860055.1. NCBI lineage: Eukaryota > Metazoa > Chordata > Actinopteri > Cypriniformes > Catostomidae > Xyrauchen > Xyrauchen texanus. Next base: position 3,530,633 of record NC_068303.1, read on the forward strand.
ACACAATATGATGAAAATTTTTTAATATAAGTGTAGATACTTACTGTGTGTGCAGCAGATGTTTTAACCTCCACTGAAGAAAGAACAAATGGGGGAGGGGATGTCACTGTGTACATCAGTTGGTTTCTTAAAGGGGCATTTACACAATAATGACAGGGTGGACAGCAATTTCAGGGACACATGCAAAAGGCTTAATATTATTATGAAAATAAAATATAAATACATTCAAGAAGTATTTTAATTTTATGTAATTTAACCACTTTTTACACTCACTGAAGTTAGCTGAGTAGCTTGTGGGACATGCCAAAATCACATACATCCAATCAAAGAAAATGGTATAAAATCAGAAAAACACATTTCAAGAGACTTATCATTGTACTTGTATGTGTGTAAGTGTTTGGGCATTTACAGTAAAACCTCAGAATTTCATTATTTTGCATTATGTTCATGATGACTGAGTGATTCTGATGAGGACACCAAAGGCACTTTATAGTGATATTGACTCAAAATGTGTTTCTTTGAATGTCAAAACATTTAAAGGACATGAAAGCAGCGTACTCTGATTAAATTGTAATTTCTAGTGTATGTAGGCTAGATAAACATTATTATAGGCAAAGTAAACATAAAATACCAAAATGATTTCGTGTTTCATTTTGATTTTGAAATTTCTGGCATAAGTTCCAGTCAGGTCAACTAGCGGTCCACTGAAGCAAAGTGTTGAATAGATATTATGTTACTAGCTATCAGTCACAGACCAGCTGAAAGAATGAATGTGCCAATTCACATAATTATTGTGTGTACTTTAATGTTGATGGGAAAGTTTATACTACGAGTATGTAGTAAGAGAAACTAGCGTGTTAAACCATCTTGTTATGTAATGTTTGCGTTTGCACGCAGGCGTTAGCATCTATCAAAGGTTTTATTCTCTACAAAGTTCTGGTTCCAAGATATGGTGTTCTGGTGGTTTCTAGAGCATTTCTAGAAGGTTACTAATGGGTTCTGAGTGGTTGCTAGAGTGTCACTAAACATGTCACTCTGCACTAAGTGAAAATAGACCACCTCCATATCTCTATGATTTTCTGTTGTGGAGATATGAGCCTGATTGCTTCTAAATGTCATAGCACACCTCTCCTCATTGAACTGGTTGATTTGACACCTTATTCAAGGGAGTACAACAAATGGTGCGTGATGAGTTATGCATTAAAGAAGAAGGAGTTTGGAAAATCCCTAAATGAAGGGCAGAGCAACAGTAATAGTGGCATCCAGTGGTCGACCAATATGTTTTTTTTAATGGCCGATGACGATACATAGAGAGCAGAATAGCGGATGGCCAATACAAATGAGAGGTCTGCGAGGGCTTAATACAAAACCGACATGTACCCGAGACCATGTGACCTAACCCTACCTGATCAGTATCGTCCAATTTTAAGCCCGACCCAAACCCAAACCCAAAATCGCTCGCTATCTTTATAGTTTATTTTCCAAGCAAGTGTTCTTGCAGTAGGCTGTATTGTACGTAAGCATCATAGGCAACATTCGTTACATTCGTACATTCGTAAACCAACACATTTTTAACAAAGCCCGGCAGCCCCTCAGCACACCGGAGCTGAAGTAAAAAAACATTGGCTTACTGTTTATCATCTCAAAGTCATAATCGGAAAAACTGAACCGAACCTGGCCTGAACACAGCTTGATCTCGAGTCCTAATGGGCCCGGGTAAGTTTGCAGACCTTTAATACAAATGCCGATATACATAGTACAATTTAAAAACAGCAAATCAGATGTACACAAAAGTTCTTAAGTGTAACAAAACCCTTATTTTATACAATAGTTACTCATTTATTACATTTACATTTATGCATTTGGCAGATGCTTTTATCCAAAGTGACTTACAGTGCACTTATTACAGGGACAATCCCCCCGGAGAAACCTGGAGTTAAGTGCCTTACTCAAGGACACAATGGTGGTGGCTGTGGGGATCGAACCGGTGACCTTCTGATTAACAGTTATGTGCTTTAGCCCACTACACCACCACCACTCCTTACTCAAATTCGCTTATACTTAAAAAAAAAAAAAACCTGAAATCAGAAATAGTTTACTATCTCTTGACGAATCTATTGGTACATCTGGTAAATTTAACACGCCTGTTTATAAGCAAAGCAAACACGTATATCTGCTAAAGCAAACACCAATAACTGAACAGATTAAATTACATTAGGTTGTTTATTCAATTACTTTTCCCCAATGTTGTATCATAAATTTAATTTACTGAAGCAGTGCTACCAATGCAGAAAAAACACTGCTAGTCTTTTCCACACTCCAGGAGTGCAGAGCAGTTTTCTGTCTTTTGGCACAACAGCAATGAATAAAAGAGGCCATTTCTCTTTATCTAAGACTTTCATATTTGTACCTGGCTTCCTTTGTTCGTAGGAAATCACAACTTTGAACTCTTGAAATGTTTCCTTTTCCTGAGATTGGAAAGTATTCTGCTGTTAAATAACACATTCAGGGCACAGATTGCTCACAGCTCTAGGTATGAAATTGGCAAATCACAGCAGAGGAATTTGCCTGCAATTAAAAGGCAATTGTATTCAGTTAGTAAACAAAAGAAGTAGAACTGTACATATCCTAAAGAAATTGAGAGTTGTGTTTGCTCGTGCAAAAGTGGGTGTTTGCCAAGGCGTATACGGTTGCTACTGTGTTCTGAGTGTTTTTAAGCATAGTGCTATGTGGTTGCTAGTATGTTCTGGTGGTTGCTAGGTAGATGCTTGCTGGCCTAAGTCAGAAGAGCCCTCCCCTATGCCTCTATGATATTCTTGTACATATCACCATGGTTATTTCAAAGACCTTAAGCAGGGTAAAATCACTGGGAAATCGAAATGTTGCTTCTGAATGTCCATGCACCTTGAAATCGAGCCCATTCTGACAAATTAATCATACATTTTCACTGGTGCGTTATAATCGAAGGTGAGCTTTCCCATGGGGAGTAATCGCGTTCATATAAACAATGTTGAGCACGATTCAGAGGTTGCATTTTTGCTCTTAAATCTACTTAATTGATGGTTATGTTTAGGTTTGGGGCATAAATTAGGGCATACGATTGATAAAATGTGCATTCCTGTTGACTTTTTACATCATTTACTTTTGGCGCCACTCTGGGGACATTCCAGACAGAACTTTCCACCTACTGTCATTGAATTAACAGTTCACAGTCTGCATGAAGATGTAAGGATGGATGACGCTGTGTTCTGCTCTCTAAAAACCACGAAGCACACAGCTGGCTCCTGTTTCCACCAACATTTCCAATCACTTCCTTTTTCTATCCACTGTTTGGTTTGTTTTTTAGGTGCCAATCCCCTCAAAATCAAACATGTCAAGTCCAAATGAATGCCACCCAGTTGAACTAACATTAACCGGCTTGACTAGAGATTGAACACAGCTTACTTCCAGAATCCTTCCTGGATGTACTTTAGTTTGCCCACCATGCCAGCAAATCAGTGGATGATGTAATTTCTTTTTCCTTTTATACCGAGCTACAACACAAGGAATACATGAACGGCTGTTTGATTATATGTGGTGTGGTGGTTACATTTTAAAGGAATATTTCACCCAAAATTAAAAACGTACTCACCCTTGTGTCGTTTCTGACTTTCTTTCTTCAGTGGAACACAAAAGGAGATGGCAAGCAGAATGTTAATCTCAGTCATGATTCTCTTTCATTGCATCTTTTTCCATGCAATGATAGCGAATGGTGTCAGACTCATTCAAACATAAAAACAACTTTTATGTTTCATGGAAGAAAGAAAGTCAGAAATGATGAGCAAACCCTTTAAAACTTAAACACTCAACATTCGGTTGAGTGAAACACGATTGATTCATGATTGATTCCCCCACTGAATTTTATCCTGACTTTTGAAAAACATTTTAAGTTGACTCTGCCATTGTCGATGGGCAGCACATGATGACATATTTGATGCAGGTTCAAGCGTTGGACTTTGCTGCTTTAGGTAAGACAGTGGTTATTCTTCATCATTCATACTGGCAGCCATATTGATGGGAAAACATATCATGCATATTCATGTTATAGATTTTTTTTCTCCCTTTTTCTCCCTAATTTGGCATGCCCAATTCCCAATGCACTCTAAGTCCTCGTGGTGGCGTAGTAACTCTCCACAATCCGGCTGGCAGAGGATGAATCTCAGTTGCCTCCTTGTCTGAGACCGTCAACCCACGCATCTTATCACATGGCTTGTTGAGCACGTTAACCGTGGTGACATAGCGCATGTGTTGGCTTCATGCCATCCACCACGGTATCCACACACAACTCATCATGCGCCCCACCGAGAGTGGACCACATTATAGTGGCCACAAGGAGGTTACCCCATGTGACTCTACCCTCCCTAGCAACCAGGCCAATTTGGTTGCTTAGGAGACCTGGCTGGAGTCAGTCACCATGCCCTGAGATTCGAACTCGTGAACTCCAGGTTCGGTAGTCAGCGTCTTTACTCGCTGAGTTACCCAGAAGACCTACTTTCTGAATATCTGTCTGTTTACTATGTGTTTTGACATGAGTATTGTACAGTACCTAGCATGACCTGTAATGTCTCTTGTATGCAATGCATGGCTTATTTGTATGGAATGCATGGCAGAATAGTGGCTGTGAGAAAAAGTAACGTAAAAGTAACGTAACGCTTTACTTTCCATAAAAACGTTTTAATTAATAAAGTACATTTTTAAGGAGTAATGCAATATTCTAATGAGTTACTTTTAAAAGTAACTTTACCCAACACTGTTAGTATGTATAGTGTGCACAGCATGTACAAAACAATAATCATATTTGTGACAATAGACATTTATAATCAAAATAATACACCCAATTTAAATTTTTCATTTACAAGCGGAGAAGTACATTTTTAAAGAGCACCTATTATGGTTTTTAAACGTGCCTAATTTAGTTTTAGTCACATTTAGACCTAATTTAGGTCTCATACAACAGATTTACATGCATCCAAGGTCAAAAAAACACTTTAATTTGCTCATAATTTAAATTGCAGCATTACATTTTTTTGCCAGTGTCAAAAATGACTCGTTCAATGATCCGTCCTAAAGCTTTCATTCTAAACTCCGCCTTTCAGATAGCCTACGCTGCTCTGATTGGTCAGATAAACTCCGCCTTTCAGATAGCCTACGCTGCTCTGATTGGTCAGATGTCCAACTCTGTTGTGATTGGTCTACCGCTTAGTGTAGTGTTTGAGGGCGGGTCAAAGCTGTTCGTGAGCAGCCAATGAAGACCAAAGGAGGGGTTTTGTTACCAAATTACGTAGGTTAGTACAGGAAGTAAGTCTGGAATAACTAACGACTCGTTTCAGGTGTTCTTTCTTTTGGGAGTCATTAGCTCCATTTGTCGTGCACTTTGATTTTTGAAACTTTGCAGACTTTTTTACATTCACAAACAGCTATATAAAACTACATGAAAGGTAATATTTGATAAACCATAATAGGTGCTCTTTAAAATTCATTTGCTTCAGTCTTATAAACAAACACATAAAGTTTATTGGTTCCTGGATAAAAGATGTTAGCTTGGCTGGTGTGAGAGTTCACATCCCTGTTGATATAAGCCATGTTTGTTTTTATGACCAGTCATGCCCATCAGCACACATTTCCACTAACGACCAGGCCAGATGGCATGCTGATGTCTGTTACACAATTCCAGCAGGCATAAGACCTGTAGTGATAAAGTTTGTATCATACGAAGGCTGTAATTTTTTTCAAAGACAAGCCATAAACAAGAAACAATGGTATAACCAGATTGATAAACAAAATGTTTAATGACAAGCATATTTAGTGATATTTGCTAGAATTTTAGACATATTCAGAACAAACCCCCTAACACAAAGAATTAGGCCTGAAAGATACTAAAAAGGTTAACGCAACAATATATTTTTGTCTGCATGTCATGAGAGGGGCTCAGTACAACAGCCTACCTTACCCATTTATCTATGAATTTATTTTCGAATGGTATAGGCTATAGCTCACCTTTTGCTGCACTACCATGTTTGCGTAGCACATCCTCCTGCTTTCTGGCAATGTGACGCTTTATATTCCAATATGAATCTTTGCTAACTCTCACAGTCTCTCCACACTCCCTTTCAATTTCTCCTCCCTGCTCGTTCTTAACTGTGATTTTTACTGTGCATTTATGCATAAGGCTCGCAACTTCCTTAAAACAATATTTGAACTCCATAACCAACCCACTATTGCTTTAGCTAATTCACCGATTCTCGAACTAGCAAATCACAATAGGGCATTCGGGTAAGCAGCTGGCGGACGGGCGGCAGGCGGAATCTTCAGAAAGACGCTCTCCGCTCAGGAGGAAGTATTACCGCTCCGCTCCCTGCTACGCTCACGCTCCGCTACGCTCACATGCTCTGTGTAATATACAGTGGTGGACGAAGTACACATACCATGTACTTCAGTTAAAGTAAAGATACTCAAGGTAAAATATTACTCAAGTAAAAGTAGAAGTGCTGCCTTTAAACATTCACTTGAGTAAAAGTACAAAAGTATTTGCCTTCAAATGTACTTAAGTATCCAAGTACTATGATTTTTTATGGCCATAATGTCCTATTATAATTTGTCACAAGACTCTTGCTTAACTCAGTCTACATGAAGACTAATGTCACTCTTGGCACACCAGTCTATTAATAAAATGACATTAATTAGTCAGATGTGTATATATATATTATATATTATATTTGAATTGAATACATTTTTTGTGTGTTTAATTTTGGAGGAAGGGACTGTTCCCATAAGGTATAATACATTTACAGTATTTACTGTATATATTTTTCTCGAGTGTCTATGGTCATAATTATTAACATCCTAATGTTATGATACATTCACATAAACCTGCACAATGCCATTAAATATAAATATATATATATATATATATACACACACACATACATACATAGAATATATATATATATATATATATATATATATATATATATATATATATATATATATATATTCTATGTTATGGGAGCAGCCAATTTCCTCCAAAATTAAACACAAAAACGTATTAATGCAGTGTTTCTGCTACTCCCCAGAAAAAATGCTATTATATGCAAGTCATTTTAGTGTCAACATAATAAGCCATGTACATTATGCGTCAATATTTACCGATAATTGCTGCAATAATAGCTGCTGCTCTCTGCCCCGCTTAAAATCATTGGCAACGCAATTTGTTTGGAACTATTGAGAGCTACACGAATCACGTGACCGCGCGGCAGCGAGATCACTGTCGCAACCGTCTATGTTCGCAACTCTTATATTTAACGGCTCTGGTGTGCGTTTCCCGTACAACGACGTAACTTGCTGCTCCACTACCGTAGTATGATGCACTGTTGAAGAAATCAACTTGCTAGTCACGACTGTTTCCCGAAACCGTATTGTCGCAAATTGGTTGTTCAACCACGTTGGTTAATGATGTCACACATGTGGTGGAGTAAAAACTAGCCTACTTTTAATGAATCTGTTTGCGATCGAATCAATGCTAGATGTTTTGCTATAAATTACGGACATGTCATCTGAGGACTATCTCATATTTTTCTCAGTTATTTGCTTTATTTCCAGATTCAATCATAGGCTCGTTCTTACGCACTAGAGCACGTTCACACATGCGCACTCTTCAAAAACGGTGCTTTAAATCTATTGACAAACTAAAAGACATAAAGGACATTTGTATGTCTTCTAAATAAAAGATACTGATTGTACTGAATGTCATCTTGCTTATTTGGCTCAAGATAATAATTTATTAAGCTCACATGTTATAATAACCAGAAACTCTGCTTCTAACCACAGGTCGAGAGCTGTCGTTCCAACCACACAACTCTGCGATGCTGTTTGCGAATGTTCGTTGGAACGATGGTTTCGGGAAACACCGACTCGTTGAACTATGATGATAAGACGGAACTTGCGACCATAGTGGGCTAACGATGCTTTTGGGAAACGCACCCCTGGTTCGCGCTTAGTAGATGCCGCCAAGGCAAGTTCAAAACAAAGCGCGCGCGCTGTGGCTCATTTGACCAGTTACGTTTTTATCCACTCATAAATAAAAAGGAACGACTGATTTTGAAAATGTAGTAGAGTAAAAAGTAAGATATTTGACTTTGAAATGTAGTGGAGTTAAAGTAAAAGTCTCCCCAAATTTAAATACTTCAGTAAAGTACAGATACGCAAAAAAGCTACTTAAGTACAGTAACGAATTACATTTACTTCGCTACTGTCCACCACTGGTAATATACAAATTAACATTTCGTTCCCAACTTCCCATGAATTAAGAATTCGTTCTCTCATTTAGGGTGGCCACGAATTAAATTCGTTTCTACAAATTCTTAAATCGTTCCCTGGTTTATATGGAGCCAGGATTCTGCCAATACATTTGAATTTGAATTGTGTCAATTTGAATTTGAAAATTTGAATTATAGACTTTTGAATTTGAAATTTAACCAAGTTGAATTTGTATTTTTTTTTATTGCACAATTTTATAAATATGTAAACTTTTTTGGTTCTGAATTCTTGTATTCAGTTTTAAAAAATACAGCTTCAAGTTTTCAAGATGAAGAAGAAATTCAGAATGCAAAATTCAACCTCTAAAATTCAACCTGCGGAAATTCAGCCTCTAAAATTCAACCTGCGGAAATTCAGATCGAGAGAAAGTGGGTCAGAGTTCAAGCTGCGTGTTCCACAGGGAAGAGTAGAGGATCTCGGAAAAGTCCGACGGAGCATTTTGGCCAATCACAGGTCGAGGTGCAATATTTTTTTTTGGCGGGAGCATGATTCAAAAGGTTTCCATTATGACCATGAACTGCACGGAGGTAAGTGGTTCTTAAACTTTTACTATTTATATTTATCTGTTAGGTTAGCATATTCTCAGCACCGTGAGGCATTTTTGTGGTGGTCTCTGGTATTTGTTGTAGTATTAAGTATCCTTAGTGTGAAAGTGATTAGTATGCTTAAGAAGAGTAAGCATCACATATAACTCAATAATGATTTCTGCTTTACTCTGTGATCGGAATCCACATAAGATCGGTGTTATTTCAAACACTTGTTGGTGTTTGTAAGTGCGTTTGAGCACATGACATGAACGAATGATCATTCAGATGTGTGTGGTTTAACAGGCGTGATTACATTACACGATTCATTTCCGCTTAATTTCATGCAAATTGTAGACTTCTTGTAAGGCATTTTATGGCTAATTTACTACGGAATTTTAAAAAGGACATGCGTTATTTTTATTTTTAAATTGTTCTCAATAAGACAATCTGGAGGCAACAGTTAAACGCACTGTTGCATAATGGATGACGGAATAAGTCAGTACTTAGATCAATGGACTCACTCGATCTGAAATGTCTGTATGTCTCTCAATCATTGACAACTTCCAGAATAGTGTCATACACCTTACTAGAAGACTATCACGTATACAACATTGTCGTAGAAAATACATTGACCCTGAACGCTTGCCCAAATTCATTGCCAACTTGAGGGACCGGGACGTCTGCACGCTGGCCGGGCTCGGACAGAAAAATGCGGCCCGATCCGCACTCTAGTCTGCATGACTGCGGTCAAGCCAGCCACGATTTAGATCCGATTGCATAATGCAGTTATCATTGTTCTTTGTGGAAACACAGAAAGACGTGCTTCTTAACTCCTGTTGAGTGCAGAATAAAGAGTCTTACTATATAGATGAAAAGCGTTTATAAAGTTCTTTCTCAAAGGATCTCTCATTGCCTTTTACCGTTTCATCATTGTATTGTGTGTGTGTGTGTGTGTGTGTGTGTGTGTAAATGAACATGTACATAATGTATTAAATAAATATAACAATGACTGAGCTAACGAGTCCCTTGTGAGCATTAACCACAGTGGTCGTGTCATTTATGCACATCTTTGCAAAAGAGCTGAAAGTGTAGCTAACTTTTGTCTATTGTTACAGGATATACTTCTGGATCATATATGGGAGAGACTTCGCTCTCGTTTGCAGAATGCCCTTGCAAGGATACCTGTGGATTTGGACTTTTTAGAATTTATCTGTGTTCAAGAGTTAGTTTTCCTCAGTGCTTTATCTCCCCAGGTCACCCTTCCTGTTGACATATGGGAAGGTTTAACAGGTCTACATTATGCAATTACTTCAGAAAAACAAAGAAACGAGACGCATTTTGTGACAGCACACTTTGAACAAGGTAGTTGTGGACGCCCAAAAGCAGTCATTGGTCGTGAATATCTCACCAGTATGCTTGAGATGAACTTGCCAGTCAGGTGCATTGCTAACCTTTTGGGGGTATCTGAAAGGACTGTACACAGGCGACTGGCAGAGTTCAACCTATCAGTCAGATCACGCTACAGCTCACTCACAGAAAATGAGCTAGACACATTAGTGTCTAATATTAAGTCCAGAATGCCAAATAATGGGTACAGGATGGTGAAGGGGGCTTTGAAAGCTGAAGGGCATAAAGTGCAATATGACCGGGTGAGGGCATCACTTCATCGAGTGGACACACTGGGAGTTTTCTCCAGGATGACAGAGCTGGGTTGTGTTGTCCGGAGGAGATATTCAGTCCCAGGGCCCAAATCAATGATGCACATCGACACGAATCACAAATTAATACGGTAAGTTAAAATAATATTCTGTTTAAGCTTTTACTCAAGATATTCGTCCTACGGTTATTGTCTTAAGAAAAATTTTTATCTAATGCCTGTGGTTTTTAGGTATAACATTGTCGTGTTTGGAGGGGTGGATGGCTTTTCACGAAAGGTGATTTTGTTTTTGTTTGTTATACAGTCTAAAGTTAGCTTGGGTTTTTTATGTACCTGATAAATAGAACTAATAACACTACTTCTAATTGTACAGATAATGTACCTTGGTGCTGCCACAAACAATTTGGCATTAACTGCCCTAACATTCTTTCAAGAATCTGTGGAACGATATGGCTTCCCTCTTAGGTAAGTTGTGGTATCGTGTCATAAAGACAATATATTTATTTCATACCTACAAACAGAATTCTCCACTTGTTGGTCAGTCTGAGTTTAGTTTTCAGTTAAATTTAGAAAGAAAAAACTTTGAAATGGTGGGTTTTCTGAAGGGGCAGCGTTTACACTTTGCCACTCTAATGCTTGGTCAACTTCTCAGGGAATCTGTAGACACAATTTCTCCATGTTACCTTCTGTGTTTGCCAGTTATTCTTAAAATACCCCTTGGAATGCTTTTTGAAATCCACATTGATAATTACTACATTCATTGCAGGGATTCTATTTCTACATTCTATTTCATATGATGCTAATTACAATGCAATGTTTCCGTTATTCTTAAGTTATGTTGTTACACTGTATTATCCATAAAAAAGGAAATTTGAATCACAATATAGTTATAATGTCCTTTTGACTTTAATATAATAGAAATATCTAATATTTAATCAAGCTGAATTAATGAAGTAGGGTGTGTGCATCGTTAATAACTGTGCCTCGGAATGCATTTTAAGTCCACGTTGCATTTTGTGTCATTTATTACATGGTGTATTATGAAAATGCCATCTCATCACATATGAGCCATATTATAATCTAACATATTGACATGCACAAACACAACATCTCTCTTTTGTAGCCTCAACTATTTATTTACTAGTCATGTTTTTCACCAGGAATAAATCAAGTTGTATAAATGAGCTCTTGGTTAAATATTATTGAAACTGTGCCTTGATCAAATTTCTAATATTATAGGGTCAGAGGGGACCATGGAGTTGAGAATGTGGACATTGCACGTTTAATGTTCACAATCCGTGGCACAGGGAGAAGCAGTTTCATTTCAGGGAAAAGTGTCCACAACCAGAGGTATGTAAAGAAAGTATTCTATCAGACACATCTCTTCTATGTAACCATGTGCTTTATACTCCAAGTATTTGTTTGAATCGTCAGTTTACATATGAATTTTCATATGATGCTGAAGTTTGACCTTTGTCACATAGAATAGAGAGACTGTGGAGAGATGTATGGACTGCTGTGACCAGTGTGTACTATGATGTGCTACACTATCTTGAGGAAGCCAACTACCTCGATATTGCAGACCAAACACATCTCTTCTGTTGCCACTATACATTCTTGCCAAGGCTACAAGATGATCTAAACATTTTTCGAGATGGGTGGGACAATCATCCTTTAAGGACAGAACACAACATGTCTCCAAATCAGCTCTGGGAATTGGGCCAACTTCACCATCCAGTTGATGATCCCCAAAATGCAGAGGTATGACTGTTCATGCAAATTAAAAGCCATGTTTACATTAACAAAAATTAAAGGTGTCATGAATTGAGAATCTAAATTTTACTGGATCACTTTAAATCATTGAACTTCAAAAATATTTTGTAAGTTGAATTCAAAACTCAATCCTCCATCTAAAAACATGTATTAAAACCAAGCTGTTGAAATGTGCATTCGTTTCTCGGAGCACTTTTCAAATGAGCACTCATTGTCCGAGTCCTAGTTTGTGACACTGTTAAATACATTAGTTACTTCAAATACATCAATACTTTAAACTATTACATGAACTGAGACTGCATTTATACAGAAATGTTTTTCGCTTACCCAGGAACAGAACATGGGGATATCAATAGCTGATATTGATTGGGACAGCAGTGGATTGGCTTCTGCTGAAAGTGTTGGTGTTACTGTTCCAACTGTAGAATGTCCACTTACACCAGAGCAACTTGCAGCACTCAAGGACACAGTGGACCCCAGGTCACCATCACAATCCCATGGGATAGACATTTACATGGCTACAGTGCAGTTTTGCCAAGCAATTGAGTAATGCTTCAGGACACATGAACTGCTGGAACTGAATGTCTATTTATTTTATGAATAATATAGCATTACATGTGTTTTTCTTTTCTTTCACATAGCACAATGGACAGCTAAATTGGTTCAAAAACAATGACATTAAAATGTAATGTATTGCATGGGATTTCCCCACTTCTCAAAAATAAAACAGCAATACAACATGAATGTGTGCATAGCGATATATCTATGTCCAACAAGTCCAAACAACATAGGACTATGATACTGTAACTTATAACTTAATTTAATAAAGGTGGTGTCTTTAATTACTGTATTGGAGTTCACTTAACTAAACAAGTCCAAAACCAAACTCTGAGGTACCAATACACTTAAGGAGTTCATCCTTAAAATGGCTGAAATCCATGTAATGACCTGGTAAGCGTAGCATGCTGAAGCAAGTGGAGGACTTTGGCATGTCAGCTCTAACAATTTCGACTACCATCTTTCCATCTGGCACTTCCCACCCCAGCCAGAATTTCACCAAGTCCTTAAGGTCAGAGCTGGATGCTAGATAAAAAAAAAATAATAATAATAATTCAAACATGGGTAGTTAATAAAAAAAAAGCATTCAGTAGATTCATTTCTTATACAAGTTAATGCGTTTCCAAACTGTCAGTCCTATTTGTTTCCTATTTGAGAAATGATCTAATCCAGATATTCAAACATGTATCCAATGTTAATCCAGTCAATTGTATCAAGTACGTTACATACTGGCCAGCATAAAACAATGTCAAGATTTATACCTGTCTCAATGAACTGACGCAAATACCCTGAGATGCGGCATCTATCTTCTAGCAAACAATCTTCATCATCTTCATCCACACTGCTATCAGAGGGCCAGCAGATACAGGAAAGTAGCATCTGAAAACAATTTCATTGTATCTTTATTTTGCAACAGTACTACATATGAATCACTTTAATACAAAATTCAACAAACCGATGGGGTAAGTGAAATTTCATGTTCGCTCGGAAAGATATCCACATCTTTCCTTTCCATCAGCAGTGGCCACACTCTGGTTTCCTTAAGCCCTTTACGTATTTGTTTCAGCTGCCGTAATCTCCTTCCAATGACCTATAGTATTGTACATTTTAAATGATTAGGTTACATGAAAGTAATGCTAAATTACAGCAATGTTGCAGTTAAAAGGTAAATAAAACAACTCAAAGTTCAGACAATTAAAAGAACATTACCGCATGTGATAAAAGGCGCTCAAAAAGCCACTTCTTGTTTTCTTTGGTTGGGCCAGGAAGATCCCAAGCAAGACTCAGATCAAGGACAGCTTGATGTTCAGCAATACTGAGTTCAGCCTCTCCATCAAGCTCCATTTAGAATAGTACAAATTAAATGGTGCAATTATTAAGTATTTGTTTTAAATAGCAATTTATGCTACCAATGTACATACCAGTTTTATGGTTTCACGAATATCATGGTCAGGACAATCTTCTATTTGCACTGTAGCGGTCTCAGGTGAACCTCCTAGAAGTACATGGACTATTGCCTTGCTGACTCCAGCCAGCCGAGGTCCACCATGTAGGAATGCATGTCCAATCATGCGTCCTGCAACAAGGAACAGATCACTCTCTACGAGAAATTGTGATGATGATGGAACAAGATGGCCTGGTTCACCTTCAAAGAGACAGGTCCTTGCAGTGTTTCCTGTTTTAAAATAATGGTTAAAAGAAACATTTTAGATTTAAAGAAAAGTCAATAAAACAAAATACCATAGTGAATGCTCCATAAATAATAATTGACATACCCATGTTAAAATTGAAACCATGCTGAAGCCTCTGCATAGCAGTAGAAAAAAAGTGTCTAGTCACTCCTTCACCAATGGCAGCATCCCCTGAAAGTTACAGAAATTTACATCAACTGCAAAAATGTTCAACGCTGTGTCATTTACGCAAACTCATATGGAGCACATATGAAGTCTGTATTTTCATATGTAGACAGGATCTTGACCGAGTCAGGCAATGTGTCTAATAGTTAGGCTTAAACATCTTAACTGAAACAACATTTTTGTCAACTTAGTAGTTTCATTGGGCAAGAAATGCCACTGAATAAATATAGTTTTACATGCAGCACCTTGGAGTTTGCTTTTCACAGGGCATGCCCATTCTACGCTGTTTTGTTTGTAGAATGCAACAAGTTCTCGGTCTTGATCTTCCCTGTCCATCCTCACATCCATGATCATCAAGAGGGGCTTTCCAGTCTCATGTTGGCTAATTATTTCCTTGGTGTATAAGGATACTGCTCTATTTTTATCTGGTTCAGTTTTCCAATCTGCAAAAAAACAAACATGTAAACACTTCAGATGGTATTCTACAACTTTAGTGTTACACCTCATACAACCTCTGCTAATCAGTTCCATTTCAAAACATTTTCAGAAATAAAAATGCATACCATAATTCATTCTTGTGGATTCTGCTTCGTTTGAATGACCGGTATACGTCATGGGCATGAAAACTCCAGATGTGGATGGTTCTTCCATAGATGCATTTAATTCCAGAGGTTGTATGCTTTCATTAGGATACACAAACTTTATTACCATACATTCATGCAAAGATGGAATAAAATGCTTTTACGAATGAATAACCTCAAACGTTCTAAATGAATTGGACAATCATAATTTTTTACACAATACTGCAATAATGCAATACTAACAGCACACCCAACAAAAATATACAATACGCGACCAGTAATTTACACTCTCTGACATATCAGATCTCTTAGAGAAGGTTACATGATCTCTTATCCTACAGGCAAAAATGAAATACAGCATCTGGCTATCTGGATAATAAATCTAAAATAATCTGGAATGTAAGGGATATAACGCTGTTATTCAATATATCACTCATTAACATTTATCATCTAGCCTTTAGGAAATTTTTAAATATTCAAGTACATTTATTTAGAAATATTGAAGTCTTTTGTGCACTATCAATAATTGAATAGTCAATAAAAATAATTTTCCTCACCTGTCACCTGTGCAAAAACTTGCATGAATCTCTATCACATCAAGGGGCATTTCTTTTTGACAGATAGGGCAAGTTGCCTGGAAAAAACACCAAACAAAATAAAAAGAGAGAGATCTTAATATTTATTTAGCCATTTCTATTATACTAAACAGTTAAATTATAAACAGATAGAGGATTAGTTGACGCAAAAATGTAAATTGTGTCATTATTTCTACTCTTTCACGTTGTTTCAAGCATGCAAAACTTTATTTACTATGGAACACCCAAATATGCTGAAGATTGACAATCAAAAATCAAAATATTTTTGGTGTTCTGCAAATACATTCTCTGTAATTCAGACATTCCCTCACAGTTCACTACGAGTAGATTTATGCAGGTAACTGCAGTTTGGAATCTCTTATGCTTTGACAAAATGTCTAAATTTGATGTCCTACTGTCTAATTGGAATTGATGAATTTATGATGTTACCTGGTCAATAAATTGTAAACATTTGATTTTATTCTGACTGACTCATGAATTGTTTTTACCCCAAACAGATTACAGTATTCGTATGTATGCAGAACTGACCGCTTGTGACCGTGATTCCCGCCTTGTATAAACACGCGAGGACATCAAAGCGACATAGTCTCTTAATCTGGATGGGAAAATTATAATTGGAGAGTTCGAACGAATAAATAAAACATTCGCTCACTTTTAATGACGCGCAGATATCAATAAACACTTTTTTATTTATGGAGTCAGATGAATTAAGATAAATACATGAGAGAAAACGCATTTTATTTAATCTTGTTGTGTTGCGTGAGAAGGAAGACATTACGCGCAGAGACCTTCCCCCGTATTATTGGAGTCTGACGTTGGCCTGATATACGGGGCTTACACATAAAACTCTCATAAGTTTATAGAAGCAGTTCTAAAAAAACAAAAAGTATTGTACTTTTTAAAAGAATTACTATTTTTTAATAAAATTAATATTATGGATTTAAATTTTGATTCTAAAATTGAAAGCAATTGATGCAAATTATATCATTTTAATAATTCTTACTTGATCATCATTGGTCTGTTCAGCATCATCACTGGTCACACAGGACTTAATGTGTGCTGTAAGAATGACTAATGGGTAAGTGATTCCACATCTCTGGCATTTCTCTTTTGGCATATCATTAAAGCTTTCAGATTCTGGTGGCAGAGCAGTGGTGTCGAGTTCCACTTGAAGAGGAGCTATGTAAAGAACTCCTTTAAAACCTTGAGTTGCAGTCTTCAAAAGTTTGCCACTGTATCCACTATCATCGGGTGGAATAAGGGTGAGCTTCCGGGAGCCCCATCCTCCTTTTAAAAAAAAAAGAAAAAAAAAAGAAAAAAAAAAGGGGAACAAAAATACAGAAAAATAAAACATGCTATTGGAATTTTTTTAGATCATTCCTCTTTTTGTTATGCCATGATCAGTTTTTAGATGATTGGGAAAATTTTACAAACTATTTTAAGTTGGCTCAAATGTATGTATTTACATTTAGTATAGCACTGTACCAGATTTTGTATATTACTTTGCAACAAAACATATTATAATTGTTTTGGGGGGTTGTTTTGTGCGCAAAAAGTGCATCACCATGTTCTTGATGATTACCTGAAGATTTATAGACAAGCCAACCCCCCTTTAAGTCCTGAAATTTTGGGTACAGCTCTTTCAGTTGGGCACATACCTAAAAATACAAAAAGGCAAGACATTTTTATTGTCAGTACAGCACAGAGTAAAAATGTATTTTCCATCAGTTACAACTGTACCACGACCAACTGCCTGTAGTCTTTAATTATAGCAACGTGCTTGAAAGCACCTCAGAGCCCATGTTCTTTTTTTAAAGAATTGAACAGCTATTAATATGACTTTATTCATTGCAATGTAATTATTAATCACGTTGTTGCACTTAACAAGAGATTTTTAAGTTACAAAAGAGATATCATACATACTTCATCATAAGTTGCATTTTCGTCCATATGCATTGTCTTCCGCCCCAATCCAGCTTGCATGTGTACCACATTCTCACTTTCCTTAGGTGTTCGATCATATTGGTGAGGCAGCAAATAAAAGTTAACAGGCAATATTTTTGCAGGTTTGCTAGGGTTCACTGACAGAATTCGCCTTTTACCCCGTCCTTTGCTGAAAAACCCAGGAAATGATCTGTAGGCAAAAAAAAAAAGGATAATTTCAAATAATAACAACCATTAAATAATAGCATATTTATTTTGTCAGTATGAAATAAAATCAATAAAAGTAGTTGCAAAACCTGGTCATCTCAGTTTGGATGGTAGCCCTCTGCTGAAAAGTGTGCTGCCTATGAAGGCTGAACCATGGAAAACATAAAAAATATTTCTGTAATTATAACTTAAAAACAATGAATGCATACACAAATACATATACATAACAGGCACTTAATTTCTCCCAAACTATCCTTTTACATAATACAATTAAAATATATACACAAAAACCTGGCATTATCCTGACTGGGACCAGCTGCACTGCCTGAAGTCAGCAAAGATAGTAAGTGCCTGGCTGATCTGACAACTTCACTGTCCTGTAAACACATTAACAGTTGTAGCAGAATAGTTTTATCTTGTCTTTCTATTATACCCTTATACCTAGGCTTATATCAACCTAAGTCTTAATCTTGTTTTGGGGTCTATTAGAATGTTTTCATGCCCAATTATAAATAAAAAAAAATTATACATATTTTATAATATTGACTTATCTCTCTTCATGTGCGATACCAGTTCGTGACGTGGAGCATGGTACTCTCCGTGTGAGAATGACAGTCATTCAGCTATGTTTATTGGAGACCAGTGTGTAAATTTACGTAAGTTTAAAGAGGCCATGCGTAATTATTTTTCTGTCTCGTTTTCTCGTGATCTCGACATAACTAAAAGTTGTTTTGGATTTATTTTTATCAAAAATATATACAGTTTTTATTTGATCTACAGGATTTACAATTCAGATTATTACAAGGTATGAAGGACAATGAGAGATCCTAGTCAGAAAAGAAAAATGTACTATATGTAAAGTTATGTTTATTCATTACACTTTGGTTATAAAATAATCACCTGCCCTATCAAAGAGTCTCCAGTCACCTTTCACATAGGCTAAATCTAACATATTAATAAACACCAGGCAGCACTTCACTTAAAAAAAAACACTTTATAAACGCTTTTCATCTATATAGTAAGACTCTTTATTCTGCACTCAACAGGAGTTAAGAAGCACGTCTTTCTGTGTTTCCACAAAGAACAATGATAACTGCATTATGCAATCGGATCTAAATCGTGGCTGGCTTGACCGCAGTCATGCAGACTAGAGTGCGGATCGGGCCGCATTTTTCTGTCCGAGCCCGGCCAGCGTGCAGACGTCCCGGTCCCTCAAGTTGGCAATGAATTTGGGCAAGCGTTCAGGGTCAATGTATTTTCTACGACAATGTTGTATACGTGATAGTCTTCTAGTAAGGTGTATGACACTATTCTGGAAGTTGTCAATGATTGAGAGACATACAGACATTTCAGATCGAGTGAGTCCATTGATCTAAGTACTGACTTATTCCGTCATCCATTATGCAACAGTGCGTTTAACTGTTGCCTCCAGATTGTCTTATTGAGAACAATTTAAAAATAAAAATAACGCATGTCCTTTTTAAAATTCCGTAGTAAATTAGCCATAAAATGCCTTACAAGAAGTCTACAATTTGCATGAAATTAAGCGGAAATGAATCGTGTAATGTAATCACGCCTGTTAAACCACACACATCTGAATGATCATTCGTTCATGTCATGTGCTCAAAACGCACTTACAAACACCAACAAGTGTTTGAAATAACACCGATCTTATGTGGATTCCGATCACAGAGTAAAGCAGAAATCATTATTGAGTTATATGTGATGCTTACTCTTCTTAAGCATACTAATCACTTTCACACTAAGGATACTTAATACTACAACAAATACCAGAGACCACCACAAAAATGCCTCACGGTGCTGAGAATATGCTAACCTAACAGATAAATATAAATAGTAAAAGTTTAAGAACCACTTACCTCCGTGCAGTTCATGGTCATAATGGAAACCTTTTGAATCATGCTCCCGCCAAAAAAAAATATTGCACCTCGACCTGTGATTGGCCAAAATGCTCCGTCGGACTTTTCCGAGATCCTCTACTCTTCCCTGTGGAACACGCAGCTTGAACTCTGACCCACTTTCTCTCGATCTGAATTTCCGCAGGTTGAATTTTAGAGGCTGAATTTCCGCAGGTTGAATTTTAGAGGCTGAATTTCCGCAGGTTGAATTTTAGAGGTTGAATTTTGCATTCTGAATTTCTTCTTCATCTTGAAAACTTGAAGCTGTATTTTTTAAAACTGAATACAAGAATTCAGAACCAAAAAAGTTTACATATTTATAAAATTGTGCAATAAAAAAAAATACAAATTCAACTTGGTTAAATTTCAAATTCAAAAGTCTATAATTCAAATTTTCAAATTCAAATTGACACAATTCAAATTCAAATGTATTGGCAGAATCCTGGCTCCATAGGTTTAGTAAATCGTGGCCATGTTGAACTAATTCGTAGGCTACTCTCGTTTTATTAAAACAAGGAAACAAATTATTACAACGTGGTCACGATTTACTAAACCATGAATCGAAATATTATATTGTTAATTTTGTACGATTTAAATAAAATTAGGAAATTAATTATTAAAACATGCTGACGTCAGGTTGGAACGAATTAATTCGTTATGCAATCATCATATCAGTGCAACTAAAAATAACCTATAGCCAACTCACAATATGAATTAGCCTACATAATTATAGTTGATGTAGCCTATTTTTAAGTTGAAATTAGACAGAAGTTATTGAACCACTTGTTAAATTTAAATTAAAAAGAAAACTGACCCGAATAATTAGGTAGGCCTATAATTTAGATGTAGGCCTAGGCAACAGAAAATGTACTGTACGCTATTATAATGTACGCAAATTAGTTTTTACAGAAAAAACTGCTAATCAAAGGGAGATAAATCATTTTTTTCCTCTCCTGCGTCCCCAGACTCCCCAGTCCTGAGCGCGTGTTTTCCGCCGCTGGATTACTGTCCCGGGCACACCGCATGAGCCTGAAACCTAATACTTTGTCCAAGCTAATGTTTCTAAAAGTAAATTCTAAAGTGATGTAAAGATTGAGACGTTTTTAAATAGACCGCAATTACCCGCAGTTATATTTAAACTTTAGAACGCGCGTTTCTTTTACTAATGCCAGTAAATCATCCAGGTGTGCTTTGATAAGATGTTGTTAAGTGCATTTCACCTGTGTGTGCTTTTATGAGCATGATCCAGATGTGTTTTGTGAAGTTCTACATGCATTTCATCTTGTTTGTGTGTGCGTGCGCGTTTTAATATGCCTGTTTTGCAACATGCAGTTATGTTCACGGAAATAAAATAACGAAAATTAAATATTCCTTTTCAGTTATTGCATTTAATAGGCAAGTTTGCCAAAGGGCTAGATATGTTTTATAATTAAGTTAATTTAATGCATTTAAATGAATAAAAAGAACAGACTTTTATTCAGAATCACCCCGAAATAACTTCTATTTACAATCCTAGCTACTGTAGGCCTAATTTATACATGTATTCCAGATATTCATTACAAAGTACAAACAGAAAGCAAGTAGCCTACAGAGACATTTTATGTCTGAGCGGGATCTGAGCGGGATTTGTTTTACCGGTGAGCGTGAGCGATTCATCAGTGGAGCGTTCGCTTGGGACGCGAGCGACTGAGTGGAGCGCACGCGCATAGAGCGGAATATTGAGCTGAGCGTCACACCGCTCCGCTTCGCTCACATGCTCTGGGGATACTATACTGTAAAAAAAAGCACTGTCCTTTGGATGAGATGTTAAACCGAGGTCCTGACTCTCTGTGGTCATTAAAAATCCCAGGACACCTATTGAGAAGTACTGCCAGTTATCAGCCTTTCCAAGCATTTGATTCTCTGCCTTTGATTTGACTACTGTTATGATAATTTCTTACGTTTGCTGGATTTACGTCTCTGGATTACTGTTTAGGATTTGTTTGCCTGTGGATCGATTATCTGTGTTTTGACCCAAGCCTGTGACCTGACTACGTTTAAGGAAACCGGTTTGAATTATTTAAACCATTCAATTTTCAACCCTTCAAAAGACTGCAAAATAATCGTAGCTTTGACACCGAAATACACGATATAATGCATTTGCAATATTATAGTTTCGTGATCCAGATATCTTTATAATACCGTATTGCCAGCTCCCTGCTGATTGGCAAACACATCTAGCTATGCAAGTTTGGTTCTGTGTATCAATCAGGGCTGGATTGGTAGTCTGACATACCGGGCATTTTCCCGGTGGGCCAACGCACTTTGGGGCCGATCAGGGAGAACTGAGTGGGCCGGTGGGTCGGCTGCGAAATGGGCCGAATGGGCCGTGATAAGCTAATACGAGCCGCTACGTTATGCAGAACGGACCACAAAACGGCTGTGTTGCTATGTAAAATCCCGGGCCGATTTCTCTTCCCAGTCCAGCCCTGGTGTCAATATATTACAAAATATGTCTGCTACTTTTATGAAACAAAGCAGGAAGTTTGGAAGTTGTTGCGCAGTGCACGTCCAATGAGGAAGAATGCAAATCTAGTGCGTGAAAGATTGCAAAAATATAATAGCTTTGAATTGCAATACACTAAACAATAAAGAATTGCAAATTTTATCATTTCACTTTTCTTTCATGTTTGCTGGCAGTCACACATGTTGTTCAGACCTGTCGTGTTTCACCCTGCCTGGACGCTCTGAGATTAAACATCTGTTGATATAAAAGGCAAAGGAGAGAACTGCTTTCACGTGCCGAAGGAAGCATTTCATTCCACGTTGTGGAAAAACAACAAGATTATATGTGTGTGTGTGTGTGTGTGTGTGTGTGTGTGTGTGTGTGTGTGTGCACTCTACACTTCATAATGTGAGCCACCCAAATACAAAGAGAGAGAGCGAGAGATGCAAGAAGCACCAGTTTAAAGCACCTTCCAAGTGTTAAATCTACATCATATATTTTTAAAGCATGATGTTGATTGCTATAGAATGCAACACATTCAAATACATAATAAAATTCAATTATTACTCCCACTTTGTATAATGTTGTATAATAAGGAAATGTTATTGCTCATCGGTCGCTCTCTCATAACTAATTTGAATTATTTAAAATAACTAAATGTGCAGACTTATCACTTGACCAATTCAAGAGATGGAAACTTGGCTAAAATGTCCAGTCAAGATGTCTAGTTTATAAAGACAGACAGGGCAGTAGAAACAGAAGTTAGTGATATAAAGTGTGTGATAATATTTATCTTGTAACTAGAGAGCTCACAGTGAAATGAGGCATCGGCCTAAACTGTTTGTCTGCTCTTTCCCTGGGATTTGTTTGGAGAAACAGGCTTTTGCCAAAAGACACACCTAATAAATAATTCTATAAGTCATCTGCTAACGCAAGTGCACAGTGTTTCTAAGTACACAAAAGATCACATGAACAGTCCTCTCATACAGTCTTTAAAAGTGACAAACTTTGACATTATTACATATATTATTGTGTCCTCCGTTTCATTTCGAGTCTAGTGCAAATGTGCATTCTCAACCAAAAATTGCTAAAGAAATGACTTCTTCTTTAAGAAGGTAAAAAATGGGAAAACAAGTTATCACAGTACACTCCAAAAAAGTTAGCTTTCACTAGCTTTAGGTTTACCGAATCCTCCCTTGTTCATATTACTCAAACAATCCATGTATCCAAGTGAACTTAATTTAAGTTGTTTCAATGAAAACAAGTTTACTTTAATCCATTTGTGTTGGGACAACATGATTATTTTTAGTTTGGTTAACTGAAACCGTGCAGGGGATTTCTCGTTCCCAACATGTTTTGCATTGGACTCGATAGGGACAGTAAATGTTCAAATGAAGTGTTATTTTATGTGTTTTAGTGCCAGATGAATATAAAGGGGATACTTGTTAGAGTTTAACGTTTTGTTATGTAGACATTTAGAAGATTTTCTGTTATGTAAGAGTTTTGGGTGTTACCATTAAGGTGAAGAGGGGAACTTGAGCTAACGATGAGGACAGGTAGATGACACACATGAAATTGATTGCTCGCTTTAATAAGGCTGGGCATAGAAATGCATCAATTCTTCAACTACAAACTCTTCAGGCGTGTTCTGTAAGTTGCATTCTCTGGTTTGTGTGCAGCTGTGTTGTGTTCTTTTGTCACTATCGATGGGGCGGACCTGGTCTTAGATAAACAAAACAAGTTTCGCTTGAACCTGCAAATGTTGTGAGAGCGCTGCATGAACTGTTGCACTTGTGCCCTATCAAGAACTTGCACAGGAGATCAACGGTACAAATAATACATTCGATTTCATATTTTTTCTCACCAAACCTTATCGTATGCTTTCATAACAATCATGAGTCTCATGGAATCATTTATTAGACTTCTGAATGATACTTTTGTGTCCTTTTGAATCTTGAAGAGGTGGTCACCATAAACTGCCATTGTATGACATCACTGAGCACAAACATTTTCACAATTTCTCTCTTTGCGTTAAGAAAAACAAAGAAAGTCATATATAGTATTATGTATCTATCTATAAGGTAATCTGCCTCATTTTCACATCAGATAATACTTTGAGAATTTTCTTATGAAACAGATTTGTTTGACGTAAGAAAATAAATCAGTAATTAAGTTTTAGTACTTAGTATATGAATTAGCAAACAATGCAAACCAAAGACAGCTTAAAAGCAACAGTGGCATTTGCATTATTTGTGTGTGTGTGTGTGTGTGTGTGTGTGTGTGTGTGTGTGTGTGT